>NC_086318.1:437206869-437416869 GCF_036172605.1 Pelobates fuscus
AAGGCTTCAGGAGTGTAAATGCCCACATTATAAACAAGCATCAATGTAATTCCTAGGGATTTCAGGAGAGGTGAAAGAGGTCACCCTTTATGTACCGGTGCTTGGGATGCAAGGTATAAAGCCATATGCTTTCAATCATGTTACAGTGAATCAGTGCATCACATCACCTGGCAACCTGGTATTCATACACACCATTTTTTCAGTTTAGGAAGTCTTGTCCTGTTGGTGTCAAACTCCCAGGGTTCCTGTGTTAAAGATTGACAGTGCACTCTGCCCTGTACCTCTATATATCTTTCTAACTGCAACTACCAACTAGAGGTTGCAAAATATTTATGGATTTGTGCCATTCAGGGACACAGAAATGATTCATCGAGATGACATTATTTAACTCCATGTCACCTGTGTCCATCATTCCTAGCACTCGGCATTTCTGGTGGTTCGACATTGTGTTTTGACCTTGGCTTTTTTACTCATCCATTCAGTTGTCATAGACCTGGCTAGTATTTTCACCTTGATGCCTCCTGGGACCCTATGGCTAATTATTTCCATTAAATTGCCTGATTCTTTATGCAAAACCAGAGCTTTGTGACTTGTCTAAAATCAAGCTCATGGTAGACTCCTTTCCAAGTTCATATTTCCCTAATCTGGCTTTATATTTAATTTAAAATATGCTTTATTTCTGTAAACAAGAAGCAGTTCACATGACAAATATTGGGGTGAATCTCCCTTGATTTGTGTGAAATGGATAAGAATGAGAATGTATTTGCTTCCTCGTCTCTGTCTTGAATAATATATGAGTTTGAATGAAATTGAAAGGAGGAAATGCCAAATATCACACTGAATGCAGATCTTCTAAAGCCCTAAAGCCTTGAAAACTCTTTACTCAACTTCTTTATCAATCAATATCAGCAAAGTTACCGTGGTTATTTTACGTACAGGGAGAATGGAGAATTCTTGTTCTTTTATACACTGTGCTCTTTAAGTGTAAATTCGGTATAGAAAAACAAATTGTTAAAGTTTCAAAGAGGTAAAATACACAACGCAAGCAAGATTTGAAATTGTATTCATTTTTATGAATATACTGCCAGGAAAAAAAAGGAATCAATTAAGGTGAAAAAGATAATACATATTTTCTTGTAAACTAGTATTATACAATTCTGTCTGTCCATCTGTCTATCTATACATCTGTCTATCTGTCCATCCATTCAGCCGTCTGTAGGTCTGTCTATCCATTCAGTCGTATGTATGTCTGTCTATCTATAAATCTGTAGATAGATCCATCAATTCAGCCGTTTGTCTGTCTATGTCTGTCTGTCTTATCTATCTACATACATACTGGGGATCTGCCTGCAATACTTGTTGATACCACAAATATTACACATTTGTTTTCTTAAATATGATGTTTATGAAAATACTGATATTTACTATATTAATGCAAGATATATAAGACATAATATGAGTTTTCAGTTACTGCTAATAATAATAATAATAATAATAATAATAATAATAATAATAAAAAAAACAAAATGGACAAATAACTAGGATGATGTATTTTGTTGTGTGTTTAATTTAAAGGGACACTATACTGGCCAAACCCAAAATAAATTATAGTGGGTATACCCTAATGAAAAATTGCATGCATTTAATTATGTATTTTTTTTTCATTGGAGGTATAGCTAAAAACTGCCTGCAACATGTTCAGTTCTCTTGTCTGCAGCCTTTACAAGCCCTCCCCTTCTAAACCCACCCAGACTTTTTGTGACTGTCCAATCACAGACTTCCCAATGCAGCTCAATGAGAAGTTGTTGCAAGGCAGGTGCTCAGGGCAAATGCTTCCTGTTGAGTTTAGCTCCACTGAGCTTAACAACCAGCAAGTAACAGGGCATGTTGTCTGATTGACAATCCTGCTAGTGGATTAACAAGGTTTCAAAATCAAAAAAAGAGGACACGCTCTTCATACAAAAAGCTTTTATTGCAAGCTAAAGTGCTTTAGGGGTCAGCTCACTCTTTAACCAAGAAATGCATTCAATTTTAAATTTTAACCTGAGATAAACAGTAAATATTTTTTTTCATTAACTATGAGATAACTAAAACAGGAAAGCTGGAATAGTTAAAGGTAACACAATTAAGGAAACAAAGAAACGTGCAAAATAAATAAGTGAAAGTCTAAGTTTACCTTTGAGTATGTACAACTGATCAGCGTGATAGCTATCATATAGACTGCTTGTAAACCTGTTATCCCACACACCACGGATGATGTATAATGTTGGAAACATATAGATGGACTCTGCACAGGAAATGCTGTATTTATAACACAACACTTTTACGGGTCAAGCAAAAACACTATTTGCTATGTAATTTGACAAATACAAAATTAGTTGTAAAATCCAATAAAAATAGGCTTCTCGTCACAAAGAGGAGGAAAAAATGTAAATTAAAAAAGTGTGTAAACTATAGAAAATCTAATAATCTCTAATGGTGACAGGGCAGATGTTTGTTAACTGCATTCCCCAGAGCTCAGACAGTATAAAGGTCAGTGTCTCAGCAATGACGTTACCTGTCATTACTAACATGTAAGCATTGTTTAATCCATGTAGTGTCTTTACTCTGCAAAAATGATGGATAGTTTTTTTATTTTTACATGTCAGCATTTTCTGTTTTGGAAAAACCGTTACCTTGGTCTTATTTAAAATAGATAAAAACTTTACCCATCAGCTCTCATTAGATCTTATTGATTGAGCTAATAATATTTTTGTTTACACATCAAAGTTGACTTTTTTATTGACCTGTAATCAAGTTAAACTTTCCACAATTATAGAGAAATGAAATGCATTTTCACAGAGAGTAAAGGAGGTTAAATCTAAATTAACCCTGGGGTGATTAGCTTAAACAAGCAGCCACAATCAATGGATTGTGACGGTAAAGGATCGAGTTTACTGTAAGTAGAGCACAGTCGATGTTTACATCTAAACAATAAAGACACACAGTTCGCAGATTTCAATCAACATTATCACATGGTTAGCTATCGGCATGCTGTGTCAACAAAACATGTACATGCTTTATGCTAATCCATTTACAGGTAAACTTTAATAAAATAAGAGAGGATCATATATGACATATATTAATATTTAGTGTTAATAAAACATTACATTGTTATCCCATTCGTTTGATTCTCTATTGTTTCAGTGAGTGAGGATCAGTGTCCTCCTCTAAGCACTGTCTATCAGCGTGCTGACACTGATTTAAACAGTTAGACAGGCAGACTGCAGTCTGTAGAATACTCAGGGAACACAGCAGCTCACACTATACGGAACACAGCAGCTCACACCGGGGGGAACAAAGCCGCTCACACCGGGGGGAACACAGCCGCTCACACCGGGGGGAACACAGCCGCTCACACCGGGGGGAACACAGCAGGTCACACTGGGGGGAACACAACAGCTCACATTGGAGGGAACACAGCAGTTCCCACTGGGGGGGAACACAGCAGCTCCCACTGGGGGGAACACAGCAGCTCACATTAGAGGGAACACAGCAGCTCCCACTGGGGGGAACACAGCAGCTCACACTGAACAGAACACAGCAACTCACACTGGATGGAACACAGCAGCTCACACTGGGGGGGGGGGGCACAGCAGCTCACACTGGAGGGAACTCAGCAGCTCACACTGGAGGGGACACAGCAACTCACACTATACGGAACACAGCAGCTCACACCGGGGGGAACACAGCAGCTCACACTGGGGAGAACACAGCAGCTCAAACTGGAGGGAACTCAGCAGCTTACACCGGGGGGAACACAGCAGCTCACACTATACGGAACACAGCAGCTCACACCGGGGGGAACACAGCAGCTCACACTGGGGAGAACACAGCAGCTCACACTGGAGGGAACTCAGCAGCTTACACCGGGGGGAACACAGCAGCTCACACTGGGGGGAACACAGCAGCTCACACCGGGGGGAACACAGCAGCTCACACTGGGGGGAACACAGCAGCTCACATTAGAGGGAACACAGCAGCTCCCACTGGGGGGAACACAGCAGCTCACATTGGATGGAACACATCAGCTCACACTGGACAGAACACAGCAGCTCACACTGGGGGGGAACACAGCAACTCACACTGGATGGAACTCAGCAGCTCACACTGGAGGGGACACAGCAACTCACACTATACGGAACACAGCAGCTCACACCGGGGGAACACAGCAGCTCACACTGGGGAGAACACAACAGCTCACACTGGAGGGAACTCAGCAGCTTACACCGGGGGGAACACAGCAGCTCACACTGGGGGGGACACAGCAGCTCACACTGGAGGGGACACAGCAATTCACACTATACGGAACACAGCAGCTCACACTGGAGGGAACACAGCATCTCACACTGGAGGGAACACAGCATCTCACACTGGAGGGAACACAGCATCTCACACTGGGGAGAACACAGCAGCTCACACTGGGGAGAACACAGCAGCTCACACTGGAGGGAACACAGCAGCTCACACTGGGGGGAACACAGCAGCTCACACCGGGGGGAACACAGCAGCTTGCACTGGAGTGAACACAGCAGCTCACAGTGGAGGAGACACAGCACTCACAGAACACAGCAGCTAAGACTAGACAGAGGATAATTATTGGCACACTCTACTCACCAATATATCTAATGCATTTTACAGATTTTGATCTAAATACATATGTTTATTTGTTGCTACAATCTTTAATTTATTACACTATATTCCTCCCCATTTTAAAACATCTTACTGTAACGCATTACAGGATGTCATAGTTCCATATTACATGATGTCATAGTTCCATATTACATGATGTCATGGTTCCATATTACATGATGTCATAGTTCTATATTACATGATGTCATAGTTCCATATTACATGATGTCATAGTTCCATATTACATGATGTCATAGTTCTATATTACATGATGTCATAGTTCCATATTACATGATGTCATAGTTCCATATTACACGATGTCATAGTTCCATAAGCCCACATATTCTTCCAGTGTATCTTTAATGGTGCAGTTGCTTTCTGAGAGTTGTAGTTCAATACCAAACTAGTTTTCAACATTTAAAATAATCTTAAGATAAATATTTATTTGAGACACGAGATGCATAGCTAGCACACTATTTTTATTTTTCATTTATTTTTCCTTTATGGAAAAAGTTTGGAAATAAAAAGCTTAGATAATATACAGTATCAAAGACACAATTTACTAGGAAAGAGCACACGTGACTCATTGACTCCATTATTATCCACACTGTATTGTATAGTGTATTACACATTCTCTTAAATTGTCACTTCTCTAAATTATTGATTAAGTGAGTAATCTTGATGATGACACATTATAACAATTTGCTATAAATTAATGTATTTCACATTATATTATATTCCTGCACAACATATTCTGTAATTTCTCAATGTAGTCAGTAATCCTAATTAGGGTGAATTATAATCATTTATAACTTTTTTAAATGAATGTCACAGAATATTATAATCATACACAATATACTGTTTAATGTACAGTATATCACACCATATTTCATTGTAAGAATTTACTAGAATTTTTAAAAATATTTTACTATCACCTTGATTGAATGATTTTGGATATGTTTTTAAAATGATTAAATTGTTTTGAAAAAACTAAAATTATTATTTGTTAAAATAACACACATATCAATATATCAAAAAAATATCAACATTTTATAATAAAATATTTTCAAAATATCAAATCATTTGAGAAGCTTATTAAGTTGAGGCATATATTAGGATTTTTTTCAGGAATCAGGAATTTTATATTTTAGGTTTTAGCAACTAAGATGGAAAATAACTGGTCTGTAGCAATGTTCCATTTGATCTATTTACACAACAACAAAAACAAATGTTGTACATATAGTTTAATCTACATCACACTTAACTGCATACATATATACTTAGAATTGCTAAATTCACGTTTCTAAGTTAGAATTTAAGAAGTTACTATACATTTTATGTTCCACTTCTTTAAAATTTTAATAATAAACTATTTTAATCATTTTTATATATGATGCACCGTATAATAGTACATATGTACAACAAACGTGGGATTATAGCTGGATCCTAAAAAATGTATAAAAGACAACCATAGGGTAACAAGGTTACAATGTAATCCACTGCTTTGACATGAGTTTCACTCACAGGATAGTTGGATAAATGTGCTTGAAAGGAGCCCTCCTCGATGTTCCCTGGGGGCTATCATTACTCCATTTGTCTTTCCTGCAGTTTCCCTTGAATTCCTAAGTTTGTTGGGGTACAAAAAAGATTTATTTTGGGATACTCCCTGAGATGGGGCACATATGTGTAACAGCCCGCACAACACCTACATGCCTGACAAAAGTCTCATCACCAACGACTAAATCCATTTTGCCAAACCGACTTTGACTATACTAGCACAGTGGCATTTGACACAGTTACACATACAACATGCACATACTTATAAGCCTAGAGGGGAACTCCAACATTCCTCCTTTAGCACATAGGCAACATACAATTTGACAACGTCATGTATGATACGCACGAAAGCTGAGCACACATCTTTGTCAGTATCGTTGCACACCAGTTTTCCACGATAACTGACACAATGCTTGGAGATCCTGCGTGGTCCAGTTCAACATTAATTCGCAATAGACCTGCGGGTCTCCGTTTAACTTCACTCAAAAAGGTTTATTAGTAGAATAGCCATATATTATTGAAAGGGCACCTTTTAGGAAAAATTCAGAAGCACTATGAAAACGTACTGTTTCCCAATTTGTCTGCAAAGTTTATGCACTATCCCCTGTGAGGGAAAACTGTTTTGTGTTGTTTGATGACCCTAATAAAATCAGATTTACAACAAAAAGATTTATTTTTTAAAATAACATAGTATAAAAACTATTGGTCCTGTGCATTCCGTCTCCAGCCTTGCAAGACTTCCCCAGGCACAATATAAATCATATCATTAAAAACAAAGGAAAATTCAATAAATCGTATATTCAGATTTATTGTATGTTACTTTTATTTTAATGGCAAACATAGTAAATACAATAAATCCGATAGTCAGATTTATTGTATCATACTTTGTTTTTAATATCATTTAATGTCCTTCATATGGTCCCTGAGGAAGTCTCACAAGGCTAGAGAGGATTACATTGAAACATTTTTGTGCTATGGCTGTATTTCCTATTTCTCTTTAGGATCTAGCTGAAACCCCACATTTGTTGTATGTATGTATTTTTTAAGAGGGTTTTTGATTAAGGAACCCAAGGGGTCTTTGCCACGGGGCTTGTATAGTCAAGTCAAAAGTTAAGTCTATTTACTGGTGGCTTTTTGTTTATACACACTGTATATATTTTCAACATCTTTAGTGTGTGTAAACATATAACACTGTTAATATACACAATATGTTAAAAATAATAAAAATACACCATATATTTTAATGTACATCATATTATAATAAATTAGCATATATTACTTTCCCTACCAGCAACATGTATATTTGTGCTAATGTTTGATTTGCTTACAAACAAAAATACAAGATAACAAATTTCCTGATGAAGTCCCACAGTTATCTTTATTTTAGTGTTGGGTTTTACCATGCAGAGACGATATATATGGTGATCATTCTCTTGTCTGTATTGTACAGCCAGTCTGAGAAGAGGGGGGAGGGAGTCTCAGAATATATTTATCTCATTACCGAGGGTCTTTCCAGCTTAAAATGTCACGAGAAATGTGCTCAGTTATACAGGAGGTTAATATAACTGTACATATTGTGTATGTGCATTATGTCTGCATAAATACATTATTTTATGTAGCATTATGTTTCATCATTCTCTGGTGGCCTTTATAGGAAGCAGAATTCCCAAGCAGATACCCAGAAACTAGAGTCCTGGCTATTTTAATTCATCTGTTATTGTCACATCTGTTTTACTTTCTAAAATTGCATTTCTATTTTTTTTAGCTAATGTTTCATACATCGGCAAAATTATTGCAAGATAATGGATTCTGCGTAATTATTGCTTTATATAAATGTATACTTTATATATATAGAAAGTGGGCAACTATTAAAACAAACAATTTAAAAAATATAATTGAGTTTTGAAAAGTATAAAATTTAACATATATGTGAGTGAAAAAACAAATATAAGCCAAGCAGAACAGAGAAAAAGAAATAATGAAAATAGCAAGCCTTGCAGAGGAATGATTAATTAGAAAATTTGTTTTTATGTTTTAAACTTTTATATGCAATTTTGATTTAAATTTATTTTGATGTATTTTTTTCCTAGCACTATAGTTCCCTATAGTGTCGCACTCCCTTACGCCCCTTCATGGTGGGGTAGAATGGATTAAAAAAAAACTTCTGTCACTTACCTCATTCCAGCGCCGATATCGCTCGGTGCTGGTTCAGGCTCTGCCTCTGCTCATCCTCTGCCAATGTCAGCCAATGGGGATATGGGTGATGCTAAATGTCCTCATGTGTAACGTGAGGATATCCAGCAGCAGTTAGGCGACAAAACGATGCCTAACCACCTGGAAGTCCCTCTATTGGCTGTCTGGTAGACAGCCACTGAAGGGGGAGTTAACCCTGGAATGCAATTATTGCAGTTTATCAAAAACTGCAATAATTACTGCTGCAGAGTTAAGGGACAGTGGACACTGCACCCAGACCACTTCAATGAGCTAAAGTGGTGTGGGTGCCTATAGTGTAAGACTAATAATGCCCTTTTATACAAAGTTACATAGTTACACAGTTACGTAGCTGAAAAGAGACTTGTGTCCATCAAGTTCAGCCTTCCTCACATATGTTTTGCTGCTGATCCAAAAGAAGGCAAAAAACCTAGTCTGAAGCGCTTTCAATTTTGCAACAAACTAGGAAAAAATTCTTGACCCCAAAATAGCAGTCAGATGTCTCCTTGGATCAAGCAGCTATTACCCCACTAATTAGAAATTATATCCCTGTATGTTATGTTTTTGCAAGTATTTATCCAATTGCTGTTTAAGCATCTGTATGGACTCTGAGAAAACCACCTCTTCAGGCAGAGAATTCCATATCCTTACTGCTCTTATTGTAAAAAAAAACTTTCTTTGCCTTAGATTAAATCTCTTTTCTTCCAGCCTAAATGTGTGACCTTGTGTCCTATGTATAACCCTGTTTAAGAATAGATTTCCAGATAACGGTTTGTACTGGCCCCGAATATATTTGTATAATGTTATCATATCCCCTCTCAGGCACCATTTTTCCAAACTATAAAGATTTAATTTTTTTAACCTTTCTTCATAACTAAAATGCTCCATTCCTTTTATCAATTTTGTAGCTCGTCTCTGGACTTTTTCTAGTGCCATGATATCTTTCTTTAGAACAGGCGCCCAAAATTGCACAGAATATTCAAGGTGTGGTCTTACCAGTGATTTATAAAGAGGCAAAATTATATTTTCATCCCGAGAATTTATGCCCCTATTTATACATGATAAAACCTTACTGGCCTTAACAACTGCAAATTGACATTGCATATTGCTGCCTAATTTGTTGTCTATAACAATTCCCAAATCCTTTTCATGTGTGGTTATCCCTAGGGTGTAAATTGCTTGTGCATTCTTAACCCCAAAATGCATAACTTTGCTTTTCTCTACGTTAAATTTCATCTGCCATTTTAGTGCCCTGTCCCCCAATCTATCCAAATCCCTCTGCAGCAAAGCAATATCCTGCTCACATTTTATAACTTTACAAAGTTTTGTGTCATCTGCAAACACTGATACATGGCTTTCAATGCCTATTTACAGATTATTTATAAATATGTTAAATAGAAGCGGTCCCAAAACAGAACCCTGAGGGACACCACTTACCACTTTTGTCCAGCTTAAAAATTTACCATTAATGACAACTCGTTGTACTCTATCCTTAAGCCAATGTTCTACCCAAGAACAAGAATATTCATCTAGACCAATTTCTTTTAGTTTGAAGACTAACCTATTGTGAGGAACCGTATCAAATGCCTTGGCAAAATCCAAGTAGATCCACTGCAACACACTGATCTATACTTCTACTTACTTCTTCGTAGAATGCAATTAGGTTAGTTTGACATGACCTATGTTTCATAAAACCATGCTGATTATTGCTAATAGCAAAGTTCTTCCCAATTAATTCCTGAATATTATCCCTTAATTGCTCTTCAAATATTTTCCCAGTTACAGAAGTTAAGGTCACAGGTCTATAATTTCCAGGCAAGGATTTTGAACCCTTTTTTAAATATAGGAACAACATCTGCCTTCCTCCAATCCTCCGGTACAATACCTGAAACAAAAGAATCTTGAAAAATTAAATATAGAGGTTCACTTCTTTCCCCACGTAGCAATGTAGCAATACTTGGCCCCTACTACTTGAATAACCCACCATGGTTTAACATTTTTTTATTTCTTCATTCTTTTAAATGACAGTAATTAAATGTGTGTAGATATCTAGAGGAGAGTGAAGTGGTTAATCATCATCACAGCATGTTTCTAAATAATTTAATGCATATTGTTTAATGTATGTCACACCATTGCCATATACAAGTTTACTACATAATTTAATGTATGACACACTTACTTGCTTTATACCTTTTTAGTACATATTATATTGACTTTTTAATTTAGTATGTATTATTCAATGTTTGTCATGATATGTTATAGTAATTTACTCCTTACTGTCATACTATATCACGGTATAATCATGTACAACTTATGATTTCATATATATGAATATATCAGACTATATTACATTACAATTGTTTAATTAATGTCAATCTATGTGACATTATCATAATCTACTGCATATTGTGTTCAATATGTCACATTGTGTGAGAAATTAATAATTTTGTATATAATGTTTAATTGAATCTCGCTGTGTGCTACATAATTATGATATTCACAATTTATTGCATATTTTAATTGAATGTAACACTGTGTTACAGCATAATAATTGGCATCATATTTTTAATACATACCCCATGTTTTTAACATTGTAATTGTTATTATTACTATTATTAATGATTACTATGATTTGTTTATATGTTTATTATTTGAATCTCCTGCTTGTTGTGTTAAGTCAGGGATCTCAAACTCTGCCCACCCCAGATGTTGATGTCATATGATTCCTAGAATACATTGAGTGCAACAGATGGCCAGAGAATGGTGTAGTTCATGGACTCCCATGTTTGTGATGACTGATTTAAGTACAAATGTAACGTAAAACAAAACGTGACTGTTATTTATTTGTTTTATAAAATATTTTACCAGGAATACCATTGAGATTTCACCAGTTTCCAAGTATGTCCTTTGCCCACTTGACACTGCATCATTACAATAGGGTACAATGTAATATAAAAATACAACATAATATTAATACTCAACACATACATAAATTTAACACAGAACATGTAAGAAATATAATCACCCGTGTTTACAGGTGCATTCTATATTTAGATACGTTGACAGAGATCTTTTAAATAATTTAAGGCTGGGAGTAGATTTGAAAGTGTCCGTGAGGTTATTCTCTTTAGGAAATGAGGATCGATTTGCTTTCTTTTTGTATTGAGTTAGACAAAATATTGTGCTGGTACCGGATCGGAGGTTATAGGAGGTGGGAACAGCTGGGAAGAGCATTCTACTCAGATAGAAAGGGAGCTTCCCAGAAAAGCTCTTAAACACTAGGCTGAAAGGTTGAAGGGTGCGTCTGGATTCCAGCGATAGCCAGTTTAATTCTCCAAACATGTCCCCATGGTGGGTCATGTAACTACATTGTAGCACATGACTATCCAATGTTTTTAAATAGCATGTTAACTTATTGCTATATTTAACAAATTAGTATTTGTAAGTTGTGAAAAATAAAAATAAATGTTCCTGTTAGCTCCCTGCCAACCATTGATATAAGCTTTGCCATTTGCACCGGGCAGCCAGCATAGAGATAGAACATATAGAGAACAAGCAACTACATGTTCATCTTTCTTCTCTTCAATTGCTCTGTTTGCCCTGGCTTTGCCTTGTCTGAACTGGATTATGATGTAATTTGTAAAATATTTAATATAAATTTAAAAGAAAACAGAGAATCTCAAAAACAATGATTACCACGCATTAGAGGTGATTGTTAATGTTGTCATGTTTTATGGTATAAATTGGCCGTTCCCTTTTAAAGTTCAATTAGATTTGGGGCAATATTTTCTGCATACTTATTTTTAAAGATTATTCACAATGAACTAAAAAGAAAAATACATGTTTTAGAATTATCCTTGGGAAATAGAGTTTTAAGACGATGTGTGGGTTTAATTACTGTACTGACTTTTCAACTATTTTTTAAACTCATCCAATCCACAGTCCAGACAATCTTACAAATACTGTAATTGATCTACGGAACATCCCTCTTGGCTTGTCGTGTCCTTATATTTTCTAGGGTATCTCTGTCTTGACTTGTGACATCCTTCTCCTTATTTGTTTTGGTTCTGTTATGTTTTGTATAATTTTAACCCCAGTATACCATGCCATGTTATAATTTGTTCTCTAATTCTGGTGTTTTTTTTTTCTATCACACAACTGCAGAATAATGTATTTTTATGGCTTATTGCAATATTTTGCGGTCTTTTTAAATTGCTAAAATGGCTTTCGCTATCATTCACAAATATTAACAGTTTCCATGCTACACAATTTAACCTTTAATGACTGATAATTAGCGTCTGCTGAAGGTTTTCACATCTTCTTTAGATATTAATAGTTAATGTTAGACACTAAGTAATATCCAATTCCCATGCATAAAGGTACAAATTATCACCTGTCTATATCTGCTTAAAAAGTACACCTGACTCATCTTGGTGTAAAGAGGAGAAGGTAAGTTAATGACTGCAAACTCTCAGTACATCCTGTATAAACTAATTTTAGCCTATATTTAAGTATGTTTAAGGACTAAAGCCTACGCATATACCTTGGGTACATCGTTTTAAATAAATGTTTGTGCAATGCGCAAAGTCTGGTGTATGTAAATACTAAGAGCAGCTTGCTCAGCTGATAGCAGGAGAAGTGTGCATGTACTGTGAGATACTTCTATAGTGTCTTTGTGAAGCTACTATGGCAAAGGTTTGTAAACTGAGCCTTTTTCTTGGTGAATATCTAGTTTGTAAAATGGTAAAGTTAAGTGATGTTCTGTAAAGGTGAATGTGAGTAGCTCGCAGACATTAAACATGAAGTTGTACTATGGAAACATTTCAGTATTTGTATCTATAAATCCATAAATCGCCTGTTGATATAAACATACACAAAGTTTTTTTACAACAAGGAACTCCAAGTATTATATCATCGTACAAATCAGTTGTCCAATATCTTAGTACGCATGAGTGCGTCTGTTAGAATTCTCATTACAATTTCATATGATATTTTTTATAACAACCAACTATTATTTAGAGTATCACATTATTATCCTCTGTTCTGTTCTATGGTTTCACATGGACTTCATTTTATATAATTTATCCGATTCTCATACAGTATATCATATATATAGTTACATAGTCACATAGTTACATAGTTACATAGTTACATAGCTGAAAAGAGACTTGCGTCCATCAAGTTCAGCCTTCCTCACATATGTTTTTTGCTGTTGATCCAAAAGAAGGCAAATAAAAAAAACCAGTTTGAAGCACTTCCAATTTTGCAACAAGCTAGGAAAAATATTCCTTCTTGACCCCAGAATGGCAGTCAGATTTATCCTTGGATCAAGCAGTTATTACCCTACATTGAAAGATTATATCCTTGAATATTCTGTTTTTGCAAGTATGCATCTAGTAGCTGTTTGAACATCTGTATGGACTCTGATAAAACCACTTCTTCAGGCAGAGAATTCCACATCCTGATTGTTCTTACAGTAAAAAAACCTTTCCTTTGCCTTAGACGAAATCTTCTTTCTTCTAGTCTAAACGCATGACCTCGTGTCCTATGTAAAGTCCGGTTTGTGAATAGATTTCCACACAATGGTTTGTATTGGCCTCGAATATATTTGTATAATGTTATCATATCCCCTCTCAGGCGACGTTTTTCTAAACTAAATAGGTTTAAATTTGTTAACCTTTCTTCATAGCTGATATGTTCCATTCCTTTTATTAATTTTGTAGCCCGCCTCTGCACTTTTTCTAGTGCCATAATATCCTTCTTTAGAACAGGCGTGTGACGAAACCAATCTCGCCACATTGTATTGGAGGAGCCTGGTTGCCCGCCTGCTGCCTCTGGACTATGGACCGGCAGCTAAAGGGTTAATTTTACTGTGCAGAAGGATTTATTTCTCCCTTTTGCACAGCAGTTCGGTAGATTTCATATACCGAACAAACAGCCGTTCACCAACCTCCCCAGAGCCGTGGGAAGCTGGCCGGTGTTGTTAATTGGCCACCCAGAAGCTGGAGTGTGCTGCCAATTTACCTCCCTGAAGCTGCGGTTAGAGTGATATGCCAGGAAGGCAGTGTGAAGTGCAGGGAGCGGAGAACAGCGTCCTCCCTCCCCAGCGGCAGGCTGAGTTACAGGGGGCAGAGGTAGTTGTTCCTGCCCCCCAGCAGCAGAGTGATATGCCAGGAGGGCAATGTGAAGTGCAGGGAGAGGAGAGCAGCGTTCTCCCTCCCCAGCGGCAGGCTGAGTTACAGGGGGCAGAGGTAGTTGTTCCTGCCCACCAGCAGCAGAGTGGTATGCCAGGAAGGCAGTGGGAAATACAGGGAGAGGAGAGCAGTGTCCTCCCTCCCCAGCGGCAGTGTGATTTTTCGGGAATTGGGAGCCCAGTCTCCATTCCCCAGCGGCAGTGTGATGTGCCAGGAATTGGGAGCCCAGTCTCCATTCTCCATCGGCAGTGCTATTTGCCGGGAATTGGGAGCCCAGTCTCCAGTCCCCAGCGGCAGAGTATCCAGCAGGGAATAGAGAGCCCAGCCTCTTTTCCCCAGCAGCAGGACTCTGTATTGGGAGGAGAGACAGTCGGTCTCCCTCCGCAAAGACTGGAAGTATGTATGGGAGAGGAGATTGTTACCACCTCTCCCCAGCGGCGGATCATTAATGGGCAGAGTGTTATAACGGGAGAGGAGCTTGTTACCCCCTCTCCCCAGCGGCAGCTTAATGTACCAGGGGGAGACTGTAAACCCCCCACCGGTGCAGATGGGACCGTGGTCTCTGCACTCACCACACAGGGGGTAGGGACAGTCGGTCCTACCCCCCCACGACAGAGCTGTGTATCCAAGGGGGAGACAGTCCGTCTCCAGCAACCAGGCTCCAACAAGACTACTCCGGTGGTAGTGCTGGCACCAGGACAGAGTACCGCTGGTCTCTGCCCACTCAGCAACCCACCAAGGCAGCCTACCAGTCCCCTACACAGCCGTGGTGAGGCACCTGGACATGGACAAGATTCTCCTCTACCCAGGTGTAGTAACCATTTATTGTGGGTGGGCTGTACTGTTTTTTCTGCTTTGTGGGTGGGCTGCTGGACTAACAAGGGCACTGACCGGCAGGAGGTCAGGTACCCTGTTAGTCTTTTTGGAAAGGGGGAGAGATGTGACGAAACCAATCTCGCCACATTGTATTGGAGGAGCCTGGTTGCCCGCCTGCTGCCTCTGGACTATGGACCGGCAGCTAAAGGGTTAATTTTACTGTGCAGAAGGATTTATTTCTCCCTTTCTGCACAGCAGTTCGGTAGATTTCATATACCGAACAAACAGCCGTTCACCAACCTCCCCAGAGCCGTGGGAAGCTGGCCGGCGTTGTTAATTGGCCACCCAGAAGCTGGAGTGTGCTGCCAATTTACCTCCCTGAAGCTGCGGTTAACCGCAGCTTAATTGCTTGTTAACTTTGTGCCTGCTGTTACACTTAGCGGCCGCTAGGTGGCGGTGTTCTGGAGCTCCCCGGGCAGCCAGCGCTTTTCTGCCCGGCTTTCATGCACCAAAATCGGACACTTTTACGTGCCGGCACCGCTGAACCACCAGCCCCTGGTTCTAATTCGTATGGATTTGGTGAATGCAGGGAAATTCGGTAGTTTGTTTTATGTGAACTGTAGTAACCCAGATAGCCTGCCATGGAGCCTGTTCGTGGAATTAAAGACTTTGGCTCCATGGCAATTAAAATGTATTTGTGTGATCTGGGTGCCATTCACCTAATAATGTGCACCCAGACCTGAGCTATCTGGGGATATGTTACATGTCTGTGTTTTATGTATAAAATGTGTCTGTATGTATTTTAAAGTGATAGTCTGTTTCTGTGTCACCATGTGCATAATGGAGTCTGGCCTTTGTCCTGGGAGATAATTGAATTACTGCATTAATTATCTCCAGGGCAGAGAGGAGGAAACCAAGATGCATGGTGGGAAAGTATTGTGGCTGTGTGTACGAAAATGATACATGTCTGTCTGCTGTTTCAGTCTTCCATCTGGTACCCTAGGGGAGTGTCCACCAGGTGGGAGACCTGCATAAATACAGGGGCAGGTAGCCCTGAATAAACAGACCACTGCTTGACCCTCAACACGGAGCCTTGTCTCGTTCTTGGGGGGATTTACTGTATGCTGATAGGGACTGACTGCCAGGAGTGTAAGCCGCTTGGGAGCTTTTCCTGTTCGTCTGCTAGCAGCAATTCGTGAGGTTCCAGTTCGGGAGTTTGGAGTGCTACCTTATTCCCTTGTATGCAGTTCGGGAGTTTGGTGCATTCACCTATATCCAATTCGTGAGTTTTGGTGCTTTTACAGTAGCTGTGCCTGTCTGTGAAAAGGGGATTATCGCCTAAACGGATTTTTACCCTTTTCTGCTGAAACGGTCCGTAACAAGGTGCCCAAAATTGTACAGCATATTCAATGTGTGGTCTTACCAGTGATTTATAAAGAGGCAAAATGATATTCTCGTCCCGAGAATGAATGCCCTTTTTGATGCATGACAATACCCTACTGGCCTTGGCCACTGCTGATTGACATTGCACATTGTTGCATAGTTTGTTGTCTATAACAATTCCCAAGTCCTTTTCGTGTGTTGTTATCCCTAATTCGCTTCCATTAAGGGTATACGTTGCTTGTGTATTCTTTACGCCGAAGTGCATAACTTTGCATTTTTCAACATTAAATTTCATCTGCCATTTGAGTGCCCAGTCCTCCAGTCTATCTAAATCCCTCTGCAGCAAAGTAATATCTTGCTCACATTGTATTATTTTACAAAGTTTTGTGTCATCTGCAAACACTGAAACATGACTTTCAATGCTGTCTTCAAGATCATTTATAAACATGTGAAACAGAAGGGGTCCCAGAACAGACCCCTGAGGGACACCACTTGCCACCTCTGTCCAGCTTGAAAATTTACCATTAACGACAACTCTTTGTACTCTGTTTTTAAGCCAATGTTCTACCCAAGAACAAGCATTTTCATCTAGACCGATTTCCTTGAGTTTGAACACTAATCTTCTGTGTGGAACTGTATCAAATGCCTTGGCAAAGTCCAAATAGATCACATCCACTGCAACACCCTGATCTATATTTCTACTTACTTCTTCGTAGAATGCAATCAAGTTAGTTTGACATGACCTGTGCTTCATAAAACCGTGCTGATTTTTGCTGATAACCATGTTCTTCTCAAGGAATTCTTGAATATAATCCCTTAATAACCTTTCAAATATTTTACCAGCCACAGAAGTTAAGCTCACAGGTCTATAATTTCCAGGCAAGGATTTTGAACCCTTTTTGAATATAGGAACCATATATGTATATGCCCTCTTTCAAATAAGAAGAACTAATTATTTATTATTTTGGCCTTTCTGATACCAAGTTAGGGCAGAGACAATATACTCTGATAAAATTCAAGTCAATTTTGATATTTGAACCTTCTCCCTTGCTATAGTTGTGTTAGCTCTTGACCACTGTTATGCAAACTTGTCGCATTTTATAGATAAGTCCCAACATACTCAGCTATCATAATAAAATGGTGAATACTCTAGGCAGAGGAAATGCAGACGTAGTGGTTGTCTATGGATACCATGCTGTATTCTCCAGGAATTCCAGTTGCTCATATACAGAATATTGAAGTCTTTTTTACTTCTGTTGCTACATTCAGTAGTCAGCCCCTTTTTGATCAGTGCATTTATTTTGTTATTTCTCTCCTATTTCCATGAGACAGCCAGTAGGAATTCCAAGTTTATAATTCTTTAAGCCTTTCTCTGTATTTTAGTTTCGTCTCTACTGTTGATCTGTGTCTTTGGGTGTCTTCTGTCGCTGATTTACATTGCGTGCTAAGGTTTTCAAGTCAGTAGATGTAAATTTTAGGAACACATTGATCTCTTGGAATGACACCACCTGTGTAAGGCTTGTTTTACATATTTCCCTGTTTTCAGTCCATTGGATAAGGAATTATATAAGCACAATGAGTACTAGTAGGTGGCCCAGTCTTTATTTAACCATGTTCCCTAATTATACTATAAATCACTTAACTTTCTTATTTTGTAAATGGGATGCATAATGTATTTGTGGAATTGATTTGCAGAATTGCAGCCTATGGCAATAGAATGATAAGGTGTTTATGTGAGGTTTTTTATCTATAAGAAAAACTTATTAAAGAACACTATATCCATATAAACGTTATTATCTTTGTAGATTACATTACATTTTAATTGTTTATTATAGTTAAAATGATCACAGACAGTGGGCATACTTGAGCATTGCTGGGGTAAAACTAAGTTCATAGTCGTTAAACCGGGTAAATCCTCGTCTTCGTCTCAGACATGATAAGATGTATATCCGGCCACTTTTATGTCAGCTTTATAATTAACATAAAATGCAATATAATTAATCTGTGAGAACACAGAGAGAATCGACTTGTCTTTTGCATAGGATTCTGTAACCGAAAGTGTAGGATTTGGGGAGTAAAACCATCATATATGAGAACCAGGTATATGGTTTTATTACACGTACCACGATACTCCCTAGAACACCTCGCCTTTTTTATAATGAAAGGCATTCAAATCCTTAAATACTAGAATATATATTTTTTTTTACAGTGTGACACATTACGGGTCCCCTTGTGTTATTTGGGTTTACGAATGACCGACAAAATGTGTGTCAGCGTAATTTTTTGTATGAAATAAATGTTGCAAACTATAGCTTCCTTAATGAAGTTATATTATAAGGGCAGGATTGTGTTACAAAAGATAAATGTAACTCTGGTAACTGAATGGCACTTCTCTCACAGACATCTATGGGAAAATTACCAGCAATATTCTTTCTTCTCATATAATAGAATCTAGCACAAACGAGGTATGAACAGCCATAATTACTTTTATTTAACCGCTTAAAGGGGAGAAGAATTATTAGCATGCTTAACGACACTGTAAGACCATACGTCAGAAGACGCCGTCTAAATATTTCTCTGACTCTGTGTTACTGTGAAAGATATTTTTGAGGTTATATTGAAGTGGCATTAAATGACAGGTGTTGTCCATATTCAGGAATTATATTTTATAGAAGCAGAAAAGGCAGACACAGGGCTCCCTTGGCAGTATACAATGTTACTCTATGTGTATTTGTATCCCCGTGGTTGTCACAGAAAATCAATACATAGCACTATATACAGATACGGGTTTAGATACAGATAAGCTGTGATTGTTCTAATATCTATCATGTTTACTAGTCTTTTTGCAAAACTATCTTTTAGAATAAAATAAAATTCACTTTTCTGATAATAAAAGATCCTCTGCAGTAGCTATCTGTTCCACAAGTGCGCATGTGATTACATCTTGCGATTCTGATGTCAGAGGGT
Source organism: Pelobates fuscus (assembly GCF_036172605.1). NCBI lineage: Eukaryota > Metazoa > Chordata > Amphibia > Anura > Pelobatidae > Pelobates > Pelobates fuscus. Next base: position 437,226,669 of record NC_086318.1, read on the forward strand.
GAAGATCACAGGTACAGACCGTGTCCATTCTAATTTACTTATGGTTATGGTCTACTGGTTCTCCTCTTTCAATTCCCCACGTAGCTGATGTGACAAAGCAATTAATAGCACAACTATCAGCTGAGAATACAGTGGAAGGTTACCAGCAAGCTGCCCGCAGAATGATACTAAATTGCCATTAACAGCTTCATATATTTCAATTTGTCTGAGGGTTAAAGACCGGCAGAAAGGAGAATCTAGACTATATAGCAAATTGGGGTAATTAAATTAGACCTCTTGTAATGGTTTGAAATTATTTTACCAGCAGTGTAAACTTTTTTTTTTATACCTACACTTCATTAGATTAGTTTATTTGAGTGTAGGAACGTGTGGTGTGTTTGTGGTGTCATGGTGGGAGAGTTAGACTTTGTCCAAATAATATGATCAAAATTAGAACGTTTTTCTTCTATACATCGATGCCAAGTTTAATGGCAGTGGGACACAATATTTTATTATGATATATGCCTTAAATGCGTATGCATTCTGAGTGTGTTTTATAAATTGTCTTTTCTAACTGGTTCTCATTTTGTGATGTTTGCTGATTTCATTTTCATTCCTTTGTACATATTATTACATTTTAACTAACACTTTAATTTAAGTATTTTGAGTTGTTTGAATGTTAGATACCTATCAGTAGAGATACGTTCATTGATAGTTTAGTATTTTGGACAGCAAATACACATGGTGAAACCTATCCCTTAAAAATAATTACCTAAAATTTATCTTTTTGCCACCCACAAATTATGGCTCTTTAATGATATAGCTCATATTATATTCTTGTATATTTCCAATGGAAACGTATTATTACTGTAGCTGCAGTAGAACATGTATACAAAGTAATTTTGTGCTTCATTCCGAATGTGGTGACTGTAATTTAACGGGACATGTAGTTTTGTATTGTGAGTGTTTATAAGGTTGCTGCTATTTTGTTTAAGATATTTAATCGTCGTTATTCTTGTTACTTATTGTACACGTTATAACAGAGAACTTAGTAATGCCCAACAAATTGGTTTCTGTAGCAACAGATCATTCTAATACTCTTTGTGTCTGCAATGGTCAAAAACCCCTAAAGGTGACGCTGACCAGCTTACAAAGTTCAGAGATTATAAAATGGCAGGCCATTTGTGTTGTCAGGCTGTACGCTCCTAAGCTTGACCCTTTGTTTGAGAAGATGTTGTAAAAACAAACTCCGTTTCCATTATAATCAGTTTTTGGCGCACTGCACTGCTTCAGCATCAGTACTCCCAGAACAATTCTACGTTCAGTACATTCATCCAGTTGTTTGTTTGAAGTCTCCACAAAGAATAGGTGGCACTGACCAGCATCTCAATGTCCATGGCTCGGTGGGGATAACAGGCTTTTCACGAGGTGCTGCTAAAATTAAACCAAAATGTAGTAGAATATTTTGCATCTCTCTTCCTCATTTTATCGACCCCAGAAGGATGTCAGAAGGTGTTGCATCCATAATTCTGAGATACATCCACAGGAGCTATCTCACAACTTCAAAACGACCCACTACCTCCACCAGGCTATATAGCAATGTGCCAATTGAGAGAAACCCCAAATTGTAATTAAAGAAGGACTTTCTGATGATAATAGCATTAAAATAATAGAAATATAACACACTACATATATGTAGAATGTTCTTCTCCATTTGAAAAAATACAACTGTTTTATGATATTAAACAGATGGCAACAGAAAACACTAACTTAAAAGGTCCTCTTCTCTGTACATTTTAATACAGTTTTGTAAATGTAGCGAATGCATTGTGATATGACTATTGATGCATTGTGGGTATTTATGCATTATATTTAGAGAAGAATTTAGCTAGCACAATGTATACATTTTGAAAGTGATCCCAGCGTGTTTTTAATACTCTTTGAAGGGTTGGTTACATTGAAGATATAAGTAAATGGATAGTCACAGAGCGAATGTGGAAATAAGTAACCACTGGAACAAACAGCAGATGGTGGGGATTGTGATATTTTATGAAATTGGCAAATGTGATGGGGATTTATTTCTTCAACCACGAGTCATGCCAGAGAGTTTATGGCCATCAAATTAGAGGGACTATTTTCCTCTTACGGAGCACAGTGAGAGCAGATGGCAGGGGTACACAATGGCAGGAACATAAGCAGCTGTTTGCTTTCTGAATGGAACAAGGCTGAAGATACTGTGATCAATTAAGAAAGAGTTACTACCAATGAGTACACTGATATATTGTTAGACCCATTGCATTCAGTCTTTTTAGAAACATGCACATCAGCTGGCAAAGTCCATGTGCAGGATGCTTTGAGAGTCCTGTTCTTTGTGCTAGAACTTTATTTATTTAAAAAATATATTTTTTCCAGGAGAATTTATTGAGATGTATTTGTTTTTGGGAACAATATAATACAGATACAATGGTGCTGAGCTAAAGTGACACATGCAATAAACTGTACTGTTTACAGAAAGGAATAAAAGTTAATACAGAGAGACAGTTCTATTTTTAGATTTGGTTTTAGATTTGTTAAATCACATTTATATTATCTAGAAGGTTATTACACAGTTAAACATGTTTGGGGAGAAGTGTAGGGGACTGCAGTGAGTGTGCTGCTCAGGTAGTGTGGGTTGTAGGAGGTGTGAGAGATGCAGTGAGCGTGTGGGGAGCTGCAGTGAGTGTGCTGCTCAGGTAGTGTGGGTTATAGGAGGTGTGGGGAGCTGCAGTGAGTGTGCTGCTCAGGTAGTGTGGGTTATAGGAGGTGTGGGGAGCTGCAGTGAGTGTGCTGCTCAGGTAGTGAGAGTTATAGGATGTGTGGAGAGCTGCAGTGAGTGTGCTGCTCAGGTAGTGTATGTTATGGGGGGGTGGGGAGCTGCAGTGAGCGTGTTGCTCAGGTAGTGTGGGTTATAGGAGCTGTGGGGAGCTGCAGTGAGTGTGCTGCTCAGGTAGTGTGTGTTATAGGAGGTGTGGGGAGCTGCAGTGAGTGTGCTGCTCAGATAGTGTGGGTTATAGGAGGTGTGGGGAGCTGCAGTGAGCGTGCTGCTCAGGTAGTGTGGGTTATAGTAGGTGTGAGGAGCTGCAGTGAGTGTGCTGCTCAGATAGTGTGGGTTATAGGAGGTGTGGGGAGCTGCAGTGAGCGTGCTGCTCAGGTAGTGTGGGTTATAGTAGGTGTGGGTAGATGGAATGATCATGCTGTTCAGGTAATTGTGGGTTATTTGAGGTGTGGGCTATAGAAGGTATGGAGAGTGGCATTATCATGCTGCTCAGGTAGTGTGTGTTATTGTAGATGAGGAAAGTTTGAGTAACATTCTTATTAGGAAGTGCTCTTTCTGGGAGGTCGCGGAGCTGGAGTAAATATATGCAAGACATGGGTAGACCATTTACAAAACAGAACCTGCACGTGTAAGTTTGATAGAGTTACTGTTGGCAGTGGACACGTATTGGTTCCTCCTTGATAAGTTTGAATACCTAGCTTATTAGTCTGTACCTGAGGTTTTCAGTCTACTTTTAAGATCTTATATTTACCAGTTTCAAACGTTTTTGAGGAGAATATCTACAGCAAGTACATTTTTCTCACACACCACTTTGATTGTTGTATTTTTTTTAAGAAGGCAATTAAGGTAAAATTATTTGATCTAAGCCTGGGTCAGAAAGTGAATAAGTTTTTTTATAGAGTTCTGTTTTCAATACAGAATTGGTATAATATTTTTTTTATTAGGTATCATATGTATTTCACATTAATGCATAGACACAGGGAATCACTTATCTGAAGCATGGCAAAATTGTTCAGTTCTTCTGAATTCATCCAGTTCAATTTTCAAAAATAGTCAGAATATCAGAAGAATTTTGGTTGAAAAAAAATGTTTTGTTTCAAAATTTCTATTAAAGATTGTGACAGATCCATCTGTATAGACTGAGATTGCTGGTTCGTCTGTTTGCCCCTTTTTCGTCTATTTGCCTGTCCGTATGCCCCGTTCGTGTGTTTCAGAAGATACAGATCAAAACTACCGAACGGACGGCCAGGAGAGAAGTGTGCTGCTGGTTAACCTCTTGGCCCCAATTAGAACGTTGTGGTTAACCGCAGACATCTCTCCATTCTAACCGTATTCTGGGTGGTCGTCGTTAGTATGCCGACGACACGAGGCGGCAGACATTTTAAACACGCGAAGGACCAGCGGTGTTCGGCGAAGATTCTATGGAACAATAAACGGACACTTTATCTACCGAACACCGCTGAAGCTACTGGTCGCCCTTCGTTTTCATCGAGGCATACGAACACCTGTACGTTCGGGAGGTTGGATCGTACGCATGGACTTAACCCAGATAGCCATCCCATGGAGTCAATTGTTTACCAAAAGACATATGAAAGAATTTGACTCCATGGCGATTGAACTATGCGCATTGGATCTGAGCGCTATTCGGTAGATAGATGCACTCATGTCCAGGCTATCTGGGGATACGTTACACGGAGCACATGCATTTGGTATTTGCACAATTATATATTTTTATGTGTTTTTACAGTTGTATTTAAAATGGCGATTTGCCTCTATCCCTGGAGATAATTAGATTCCTTCCCAATTATCTCCAGGATAGAGAGGAGGGATTTATGTATGTAAAGGGGAGTGCTTAACCCTGAGCCACTGCAATTGGCTACTGTCCAATATGTGTCCCAGTCTTCCATCTGGCCCCCTAGGGGAGTGTCCACAAGGTGGGAGACCTGCATAAATACCGGGCAGGTAGCCCTCATTAAAGCAGATCTTATTTTACCCTCAACTACGGAGCTTGGTCTCGTGTTTGGGGGGATTTACTATACACGGATAGAGACTGACTGCTGGGAACGTAAGCCGCTTGGATGCTATATTGATTCGTCGGTTAGCAGCAGTTCATGGGAATACAGTTCGGGAGTTTGGATTATTATTAAGTATGCTGTCCGGGAGATAGGCGCAATCCCCTGGTTCCGTTCGGGAGTTTGGAGTTCTAAAACAGCCGTGCCTGCATTTCTGTAAAGGGGAAGCTCTACTAAGCTGCGGTTTCACTCCTTTATGCCGGGAGTGTCTTAACAAAGATTTTTCTGTTTTAACCATAAATTGTCAGGGAAACCTCAGAATAAAGGACAAATGGGCCTATACTGTCCCTTTAACGTGAAATCAACTCTTAAACTAAACTAAATTAAAGATTTAAAGTTAGAGTTAAGGGGCAGTGGCTACTAGCAGTAGGCTTTGCAATCCAAAATCTGAGATCCAAATCAAAAGAAACAGCTGGGCTCTTTCGGTTTATTGGGAATTCAGGTACAGTTTGGTTTAGAATTAAGGAATTCGGCCAAACATTCAGTTGTCCCAGATCCAGGTAAATTTCACTTTGGATCAAACTAAAAACATGCTTTGGGTGAACATGGAGACTAATTTAGATTAGCTATAGGCAAAGGTAGCAAATATTACTCATTAAAGTATGAATTGCTAGGGATTCAAAATGGATGCACAATAAATTAAAATGTTATATTAAAATAGCTAAATTTGGGACATCCTACAAGTCAGCTAAGTGTTCTGTTTGTCCTAAAACTTTAAATTCATTTTGAATTCCCTTTTACTTGCTGAGTATATCCATTTTAGTGAATTATTAGTGTGTCATTAAAACAGACAGCACAGAAGAAATAATGAGAGAGCTGGCTTGTTGTTTTATAGGTTTAGCATTCGTTCCCCCATCAATCAAATATCTTAGCAATGTGTGAAAGTCAAAGAGGAGTCCGATAAGATCATATAAGGAATGTGCAACTATGAGACAATGAGGCACATTGTCAGAATGTTCAAGATTTTACTTGATGTCCCTTCATTATGTTTGGCTAAGTTACTATTATATTTTAAGGTAGTCAGTATTTTGTTACTAGCTGTACCTAGGCTATGTTATACAGAATGAATGTTGTCACTTGTAATAAGCACTTTGAAGGACATCCAAAATGTCAGGTGTTTTTGGATACAATATTGCATGGTCAGGATATTGTCATTACATGTCAGCATCACCTTGGTGTAACCTTACGCACTGTTCTTGCCAGAGGCACATTGACTATGTCCCCATGGCATTGCCCTGCCTTCATGACATTGTCTGTGTGGCATGGTTCATTGGACAAAATCCTAATAATATAGTTACATGATCACCCAAATTACAAAAATTGTAATATGTAAGATTGGATATTAAAAAAAAACAAAAAACGCACAGGTCTTTTACTGGTAATTAATGGCTAATTGTAGTAAGCTGACAGTCAAAATGTTAGATGTTGCACAAAAACCAGAGAAATTCTCAGGTTTTATAATTTTCCAAATCAGCAGCTTTTGTCTTAATTAATTCCCGCATGTTTTGCTAGTTAGTGGATACATTTTCGATGAATAAATTTAAAAAATTTAGAGAAAAAATACCTTATAATTTTCCTTATAATAATTTCAACATAATTAGTCTAATTAAAGAAAAAGAACTTGATTTGCTCATTAGTCCTGATTTTTGTGTGTTAGAGGACAAGTATTGCGTAAAAATAAAAATAAACTCCAGTTTTAAACCTAATCTTCTGCAAAGCTTGGTGTGTAGAGATTTAGCAGTCACAGAATAATAAACCAATACACAAAAGTATATGTTTTTTTTTTTTAAAAAGACCCTCTTAAGAGTGTTCTGGCACTTTTAAAGAAACCATTTTATCACTAAGCTTGGTCAAATCAGCTGGTTAATCTTTGTGTTTTTCACACACATTTCATTTTTTATAGGGTATTTTACAGACTATGTGTGTCCCGCTAGTGAAAGCACAGCAATAATCCCCTAGTAGACCTATTTGAGGAGTTTTAGGTTCGAATGACTGACGTGACAATTTCAGTTTTCAAATTTGCCATTTTCACCAATGTTTTACTGGGCCCATATCAGTGTTGGAAGAAAATAGCAGATCCCAACTAAGGGACCTCTAAGGGACAGGAGGGGAGACCTCTAAGGGACAGGGAAGAAGAGGAGATGAGACCTCTAAGGGACACGGGGAGTGAAAGAGATTATTAAGGGTCTCATACAAACACACAACGAAATATACCATGCATCCTACACTCGCACGGAAACACACAATGCATCCATTACACATACACACACACACACACAATGCATCCCTTACACATACACAATGCATACACCACACACACACAATGCAGCCCGTGCACAAATACACAGAAGCACACAATGCATCCCTTACATACAAACATGCACAATGCATCCTTTACACACACACTCACACAAACACACACACTGCTTCTCTTACACACACACACATATACACAATGCATCTCTTACACACCGTTAATGCACCCCTTACAGACACACACACTGAATTACATAACATACATGCATAAATATACAGAAACACACACCTTGCATCCCTTACACATACAAACACAGATTCACACAATGCATCCCTTACACACACCCAGAAACACACAATGCATTCCTTACACACAAACACACACACACACTACATCCCTTACAAAAACTGGTATCCCTATACACCACATTCCATAAGAACACACACACATTACATCTTCTACAATAATTTAATAACACATCCCCTACACACATACACTCCACTCGCTTATGGACGGGTCCTGTAGGCATACTTATAGTCAGGCCCTGTAAGGGGCCCCAAAAATGGAGCTGGTTCCTGTCCGTTGATATTTGTGAGCACTGCCTCCAGAGAGCATGTTTTAAAGCCAGACAAGTGGAGCCAGATTGCAGCCTTGTCCTCATCTGGTGGTAAGCAGGCAATCCAGTATATTATTAGTGGCACTAATGTCTAATTTACCTCACATTAAAGGGACACTATAGTCACCAGAACCAGTACAGCTTGATGTAGGGGTTCTGGTGTCTATACCCTGATCCTGCTGGCTTTTTAATGTAAACACACTGCCTTTTCAGAGAAAAGACACTGTGTGCAGCACTGGCGTTGGCTCAAATGGCAGACCATATGGGTGGGGCATTGTGATGTCACATGGTGGGCAGGACATATGGGGGGGAGGGCGGCAAATCTTTGTTTGCCTAGGGTGATAAAAATCCTTGCACCAGCCCTGACAAGCCCTCCCATAAGTTTCAGTCCGGACAATGCTAGCCTTACAGTCTCCCCTTAAGTAGCTCTCCTGTATAAATCTCAGGCTTTGACTGGCTGCAGATATAATATGGTGTCAGCTATTTTTAAAACCAATACGTTGAAAAACTGCTATACAATTTCTAAACATTCTCTCCACAGAAACAACAGGCAGATCTTAAATCACAGCTGCATATGTTAGACCAGCTAAACTTTCTATAGCTTTTCAAAATGAAAATAAAATTTATATTTTAGTAGAATTTTTTTTTAGCAGAATTGTGTGAAGAGAATTTCAGTTGACAGTTCCATTTTTAGTACAATTTAACTTTTGAAGTGTCTCTCGTTAAGTGATCCAGTTTCAGAAAATGTACCTGGTAGCGATGCTTGCTCGGTGATTGTACCTTCGGTTATACTAGGCATTCACTGTCACCTAACAAGCTACAGGACTCCCCACTAAATGTTAACAAGGATTAATATGCCTGTAATTAGTCTCAATCACACCAGAGACAGATTACACAACATTTTTATTGTAGCAGGAGGCTGACCTGTTTGTGGGAGCTTGCCCTCTGTAACAAGAACAAATGCTTTTATGTTGATGAATATAACCGTGGAGCTAATACAAGATGAATCACTTCAAAAAAAGCTGCAATAGCTTAGCATCCCTTCACATGGTCCTGAGCAGAGTATTCGCTAGACCACTACTTCGAAAAAATAAATAAATAAACAGAACATATCCTCAGAGGCCAATATTAGTTTTGGTCCAGTGCAGTTCCATCTAAAACTGTATATAATTAATCCTCTCCGTGCAAAATTACAATTTCTTAATCGAGACCCAGGACAGCACAGAAAACAAATCAAAAGCACAATATTTCTTTCTGCTCCGTGGCAGGAATAGCTTGTAGTCACAGGGTGTTTGGAGCCTCACGCACACTCAACAGAAAAGGTCAGATTTCCATCATTTGTTTCTTGTGCAACATGTTTTCTTTTTTTTATCAAAATCACTAGCCACAACTTTTCTCTCTGTATATCATGAACGCTAGCTGCAATTTACTGAAACACTGAAATACGTGTTATGCTTTGATAATTCTCTATTAAACATGGAAGAAATTCCAATTCAAAAGAGCATTAATATTGTCACTGTTTACAACATTTTAATGATCTCTAAATACTATATGTAGGGCATACTATGAGATATTGATATGATATATATCTTTTATAGTTTAATGACTCTAAGATATGGTTCTTTATCAATGCAGTATGGGGCTTAGGCTAATAGTTATTAATGTTGGAATAGACAGAACATAGTTGGACAGAAACTCTAGAAAGCATGTACTACACATGTTGAAATATGTCTAAAAACAGTATTAACACATATTGTCTATGATCACAAGCCAAAAATGAACTACAAACGGTTAACACTATTAACAGGGTTAATCAAACTCTATCTATCTATCTATCTATCCATCTATCCATCGATCTATCGATATATCGATCTGTCTGTCTGTCTGTCTATCTATCTATCTATCTATCCATCCATCGATCTATCGATCTATCGATCTGTCTGTCTGTCTGTCTGATCTAATCCATGTGAAATTAAGGATCAACAGGCAGCATCCTAACTTTTTGGTTTCAGCATGGGGAAGATGGCAAAGAGGTATCTTAATGTCTATGCCAACTGTATACTGAGCAGGGAATTGTCTATTGTTTATAGAGAGGGGGTGTAAAAGAGGGGGTGCTGGTAAATATCATCTTATTAAAGATCAGAGCTGTGCACTAAAGACTGTACAATTACAATGACTTCTGTAGGTATCAATAGCATTATCTAATCCCTTCCTAGAGTACATGTAAAAATTAGAAAAAACACACAGAATATTAGTCACCATGCCATAAGACAAACTTATTCGACAACATTGTATAGTTGGTTTTAATTTTATATTAGGGGGTGCCTATACTATACCAGGCTAATCTTCAAGTGGTAGTCTCATTTATTCCCTATGTGGGTGACTATATTAGATCCAGATACCTAATAGTATAGAATTGTTAAGGGCCAGTCTTAATAAAGCCCAGTACTTCTATCAATTTCTAAGGATATACTGGTTATATCATTATTTCACCCAGGGGTAATATAATATTACTGTATATACTTTTTTTATATTCACATCCTATAGGAATACCTCCTTATTCTGTACTAAGTATTTTTCATGATTTCCTTCTAGACTACTTATATATGTCCAGGTTTACACAGATAGCCACAGTTTGCCTTATGGCATGGTGACTAATATTCTGTGTGTTTTTTCTAATTTTTGAGCCCCTTGGGGTTAAGCCCCTGGAGACCCCTGGAGTCTCTTTACGGTACTACAGTTGGTCTTTCAGTGCTGGAATACCACATTTGTGGTCTATGTCTAGCAGTGATTAACCAACTTATATATATATATATTTCTTGAGTACATGTAAGGCAGGATATTTTGTAGCTATCAAGCTTGAAGGTTCATGAGTGAAATATATGGAATCTCTTAACATTGCAGCACAAAGTAATGATAAAATCATTACTATATAACGGGGCGCCACACTCACTAATATTTACCAACTTCGTTTTGAATATCTCAAAAATGGAGAGAAAACAGAGAAAAATAATTAGTAAAAATGATGTACAATGTATGGGAATTTTTTTTTAAATTAAAACAAATACATTGAATATTACCACAAAATATAGGTGTGCAATTAGCACTAAGAAGCCTGGATATGCTTGAAACCCTTATGGCTAGCAGCTTATAGCACAAAATATATTATACACAAAATCAAAGTGCAAGGGCTAAAGTGCAGATCAAATCAAGTAAAGGGTAGTATAAGGAGCTCACAAAAACTGCTGACACCCACTTTCCCTTCACAGCACGCAATTCGTAGCACAGGATTAAAGTGCAGATTAAAAGTACATAAATAGTTCAAGAAAGTGCTTTGAAGACTGCTTATACCAAGTTTCAGGGTTCTCTCAGCAAGGCTCAACGTGTTTCGTCGATCATCCGACATCCTCAGGAGCTTCTATCTTCTTCCCCGGTCTTCTTCCTTTTAAATCCGCCGGTACGTGCGTCTTCTTGGGTGACCACCATGCGGGAACCACGCCGAGCGTAACGCCATACGTCATGACACATGAGCAGCTGTTTCGCGCTTTTGCGGCCATCCACACTGGAACGCAACCTAGCTTTATTGGCAATTTACACAGCCGCATCTCTGAGCGTGCAAACTTTGAACAGCTCAGAATATTTGCGGTTTGTGTTCACATGCATGCCTGTATTTAAATGTATTGCTATTAACATTGTACCAGCGTCCTACTCTGCTCTTGCACATTGATGGTTAATATTATAATACTGCTCTGACAAGTAGACCGTTTATTTGATTTATCCTAATATATTATTTTTTTAACAGCACCTAATTAGCCTTATAGTTACTAATCAATCATTTTTGGTTTTTTGCTTTTTAAGTAAAGTTGCATTAAAGGATTGCCCTATAATTTACCCTGTGGGAATGACAGTTTTAACTTGACTATAATTCATCTAAGTCTCTTAATTATCATCCTGAAGATATGCCTGTGCGTACCACCAGAAGTCTATTTAAAAGCTTTCTAAATATATTAGTGCTGGAGGAATATTTTCTTTATTTAGACCAGTGACGGCTATCCTTGGCAACAAAGGCCTTGTAGACTACATTTCCTATGGTGCTCAACTTTATTGCTTGCTAAGTACTATGGGAAATGCACTAGAGACACATTTGCATTGTCAAGAGCACCCTTCATTGAACTAGACTAACGATGGATAAGCACAACACAGACCATTTTTGGTAATTTCTCGAACTTTGTTATATCTTCATGTATGTGTAGTTTGCCACAGAACATTTCCCTTTTTAGATAATGGCAAACAATGTAATTTAATTTTTTTTGTAAATATAATGTTTATTGTTTTATCAGCATATGCATATGTAAAGGAAATGAGAAAGAAAAGTTGCAAGACTCGCAGGTCCCTTAGATATCTCAAATAAAGAAGCAGAATGTTCATAGAAGTGTTATTAGTGGGTGGGCCCAGGCCCCAATTACCTGAGGACTTGCAGGTCCAAAATCATATAACATAACAATATGTGTGTCAATTATTGGCTCTTGACCTTTTCTTTCTTTATTACTTTTCTTTATATACTCTTGAAAGGGAACATCAGAGCGGGCTTTAGTGACCTGCAGATGTTAACGATCAAAAATTGTGAGAATGTGAGGAAGGGGGAGAGAGGAGGGAAAAGGGAGAGAAAGAGCAAGGGAGGAAAAAAAAAGGTTGGGGCAGGGGGAGGTTGGGGCAGGGGGAGGTTGGTGCAGAATAGTCTGTAGTCTGTCTATGTTGCTCAGTATTGTAGTTTGTCTGTGAAGTCTGCTCTGTCTGTAATCAGTAGCCAGTGTGATCATGTCTTCATGTATGTTTTGCCTCGAGCTCCACCATTTGTGAGAACAATGAGGCTCATATGGAGTCACCGTCTGTTTCCAGTATTGTGGAATAACCTGCTTGGCTATGTTCAGAATGTGGATCGTGATAGATTTTTTTTATATGATTATTTAGGGACCTTCGTGTGGTGTAGCAACATCGCTATGGGTTCAAAGGGGGGTGGACTTCCAGAGAACATCTCTAGCATGTTATAGATCCCCTTCCAGAAGGGACAATGTAACTTTTTTAACCGATTACTCTTCGGTCTCCTCACTATGCCTTCAGTTTCATATGAATCATTTTTTTTGTGAATTTTGGGTGATTGGCGAGTTATCAGAATTCCATAATACTGAATCGGAATATGACGAAACAAATGTAACATGCAATAAATGAGCCATTTCATTTGTTTTATGATTTACAATTCCACCCTTGGTGCCAAAAAAGATGTTTGATGGAAAAAAAGATCATTAATGGTTATGGAACAGCCCCTACATGTTTATTTTATCGATCGAGTGAAAAGTCACTAACAGTCGGAGAAAAGTAGGAGCATAAAAAAATAAATATTTAATAAATCTATCATATATAAAGATAGATTCATTCTTCTTCTTGATTTTTTTTTCCCATCTGTTGGTTAATTATTTTCACTTGATCTATGAACCAAATGGCTTGAAAGTAATCTGTGTACTGCTAAATATAAGCATAATATATATGCTATGTATATGTTTAGCAATACAAAAATAGGCATATTTTTGTACCATTTAGATTTCTCCAAGTTGTTTTTTCCCAAAACAATCCCACAAATGGAATTCATTCTAATTGAAACATCACATGGACAGAAAACAAAGAGAAACGATTTTGTTCACCAAGCACTAATCTACTATTTATGAATACCGCGTTTAGGTGTCATTTGGGCTAACTTTTTTTTCTTTAAATAATCTTTTTATTGGTTTAATATATTTCAGTGCAAATATAAACGTTATTACATATATCTTTCATAATCAATGCTGTTTAGTTGTTTGATAAAAGAATATCCTTGATATTTCTGTATATATTCTAAAATTCAAGCAGAATGACGTAAGTGACAGCACATAAAATTATATTATTTTTGTTTTCATACGTGCTAACTTAAAGCAAGAGCCGGGAGATTAGATGCTCATTCCCCCTGCTAATGCAATGAGATGATAATGCTTATACATTTTTCTTGAAGATTAGTTTTTTTTGTATATTATCCATACAAAAATGGCAAGGAATTAAATCAACTAACATTCTATTGTATATGCCCCAAAAGGTATATTATCATTTTTTAGATTTTTCTTTTCTGTTTTTTCAAAACAAAATCCTCCTTTTTTCTTTGAAGACAGAACATCAACAATTTCTACTGTAATCTGCATCTTTTATTTTTTTAGAAATCTAAAATCTATGTATTGCACATTGTACAGCAGGTCAGGATCTCTTTCTAAGATGGTACAAACCCTTCCAGATGGAGGCTGAAGGAGATTAAATGATTTACCAAAGGTTAAAAAGAGCCTTCCTCATCTTGTCTCCCATTTCTGAACCACATCACTCCTCTGTCTGTGAAATACCATACCAATGATGTGGCATAAGCAGTTCATCGTAGGACATAATCTCTTAAAACGTCTGTCCCTCGTTACGTGCAATATCTGAAGCCTATTTCTCTGTGGAAGGAAAATCTGCTTCTAGTGATTTACCATATTATCTAACTAATTAAGCCTGAATATTTGTAGCTAAAGCTTTGTGAATTGTATACATATATTTTGAGGTTAAAGATGAGCCTGTACAGGATATGTTTGTATGAGCCGTGGTGGCTCACCAGTTTTTGCAATGCACAAACCAAAATAAAGAATTAAAAAAAAAAAAAAAGATGAGCCTGTTAAGATTAATGTTTTATTTTGATAGCATATGTCACATATTAAGATAATTTCATTTTTACTAATAAATATTTGAATCAATATGTGGATTTATGTAAAAAAAAAAGCCAGGCCATGTATTTAAATGTTTGGATATACTTTCTACTACAGAAAAAATATTCTGTATTGATTAAACATGTGCATAGCTATCTCTATATGACTTTTTTGCAATTCACAGGAAGAAATAAAATTCCTAAACAAAAAAAAATGTGTCTGTCTGTCTGATAAAAGTACCAGTTTCTAGTAAAATCTGCATTTTTGTAAAATGAAACACGAAGATACACTCTTCGCATATAAAACCTTTCAGTAGGTTAAAGTACTTTAGAAATGTGGAGTGTTCCTTCCAAATTAACGCTATTTTTCATTGCATTTTAATATTGTTTTTATTGTTTTGAAAGTTATGTTATTCTGTTGTTTCTTGCTAAAGCTATTTCAATAAATATATTCTTCGTTCCTGCTTCATTATGTTTTCCTTGAGAATACTTTCCTAAATAATCCTTCAATAAACACTAAGAACCTTAATATTTTAGAACTATTAAGCACACTAATAAATGAAAATGTAACGTTACATTTTTTTCCGGTAATTACCCGTAAGAGTCAGATTATATTCAGAACAGCTTTTACTTGCATTCCTTCGTATTAATTGAGCTCAGAGTCTGTATTAACTATGGACTTGGTATTTTCCAAATGGTCAAACCTGACTATTTTTCTCTTACTGGTCATGTAATCTCCGGCTTTTAATTGTTCATATATTTCCCTTATTATGAAATGTCATTTGAAGGTTAGTGGTACCTGTTATTTAATTTCCCATCTGTCTTTCCGATCTTTCGTATCTCATTTTCTTAGAATATTGCAGAAGAGATTTATTATAACCTTCTTTATATTTATTTTCAGGTGATCTTTTGAAGCAAGTAAAACAAAAAAAAAGGAACCGGAACAGAGGCCATGTGTTCTTTTATTCTGCAAAGCATCCCTTATTAAATTTAGGGTAAGTTCCAGTGTAGAATATTGCATATTCTATGTTTCTATTGATTATATATGGATGTGTGGATTGACATAAGTAACAGATGGTCTAAGTCACATGGCTTTCTTTGTATGAGAGCTCTGGAATGTAAGTTGGGGGTTTTGTCCTTATATGGCTAGAGTTATGCTCTGACGTCAGTATGGGCACTTCTATATAGTAACTGAACAAAGGGACACGAGGTCTCTCTTGGCTCTCTGGCTCTCTCTCGATGTAAAGATGTAAGGATGTAACTCTCCCATCAGAAGTCCAGCAATTACCATCTGCTGTTGAATGTCCATTATCCTGTCACATCATTTGTTGTTTTATTATGTATCAGTAACTAAGAATAAACCTGGGGAAACCGTAAGTCAGATTGCGTATTAGTACTTTTCATTAATATAGACATATAATAATGTTGCGAGCAAATTTGGCCCAAGACTATATATACAAAAGACGTGTATATATAAATGAACTGAAGAGAAGAAGAAATTAAGAAGATTCAACATTGACGATTCCAACCAGATTTTACATCCATACAATACAAAACTTGATTACAACAATAGTTAATATTTAGAGAGTGGTGCTGAGCTTAAAGCAATCTCATTTATCACATCAATAGTGAAAGAGTGAGCTACTGGTGTATAGGAAATTGGCCGCATTGCATTTATCTGTACATATTTGAATTTTCTGTAGTACCCTTAAAAAATAGGACCTCGAAATCATTGGATCCTACTCCTCCAAATAAGTTGTATCATAAAAATACAAAGTAAACAGGACATATAGCCTGACCATATCACGTAGAGCAGTGTTAACCATAAGTTAACACTAGGCAGCCGTCTAGGGCCCAGGGGCTGTACAGGGGCCTGGAACTGAATTTGGGGTCCCCATTAACCATCCATATGAGGACTGGTTGCTTGCCTAGGTCAGATGGTAAATCTACTCATTTTTGTATATTGTCAAGTGTTACAGTTGTTGGTTCAATCCCATGAATACTCCATCCAGTTTTGTAGTCATCTACCCCCTATTAACTCTATAAGGGCAACCAGAATTTTAGCACAATACAAATAGATTTGCCTAACATGGAGTCTGAATTTCTGAGATAACATCTTTTTTTAATGATGATTTCTGAGATAACTATTGCAAACTACTGAATAAATACTGTTTATTCTAAAAGACCATATACTAGGCATACATTGTATCTACTACGCAAAATATTCTGTGTTATAAACAGGATGCAACAAAGCCAAGTAAAAATTTGTTTAATTGTTTAATTCATTTATACACAAAATTAAGCCTAAACTCCCACTACTCCTGGGCGGCAGCAATGACTATAGTACATATCAGCCCCAATAAATACCATAAAGAAATAAAAGTTGCTTGCGCGCTATCCCAAATCCCTATTTACATTTAAATAACTGGAGGATTTTAGTATCACTCCAATGGCCATTTAAGTGTAAGCTCACCTGCCACATCAAGGCAAAACCTATTAAATGAGTCCTACACTAACAATTCACTTTGCTGTTTTCAGCTTAAAGGTAAAATCTCTAGTGAGACATTATTTTTATAAACCCCTACTTATTAACCCTTAATAGGGAACACATGGGGTGGGTGGCAGCATTGTAACATGGCTGTGTGATGTAAATAAGTCCTGCGCTCAAACTCCCACTACACCTGGGCGGCAGCAATGGCCATTGCACAAGTCAGCCCTGATACATACAATAAAAATAAAAACAAAAAATAAAGTTACTTCCGCACTACCCCAAATCCTTATGCACATTTAAATAAATGGAGGTTTCTTATTATCATTCCAGTGTAGGACACAATCACACTTCTTAGTGTAGGATTTATCTAATGGGTTTTGCCTTGATGTGGCTTGTGATACAAAAAAACTCCAGTCAATGTGCAAAAGGATTGGAAACTGCAAAGATAATTTTTTTATTTTTCATTTTTTTTTAACTCTATGTCTAACCTTTAAAATACTAATTATTTTATATTATAAATGAAAACAACTAATTTTAATGAAGTGATTTTTCTAAACTTGTTATTTAAAAACAAAACTTTTTGTGTCATATTATTTTCGAAAGAACTATATATTATATTATATTTTTGTATTTTAGGCAATCTTTAAAAAAAAAAAACGAAAAATAAAAACTTGCAATAATTCTAAGGAAATCCATTTAATAAATAACCAGTTTACTCTCGGCTCTTCTCTGCCGGGATTCTGGTCAGTCCCTCTGCAATATGAAGGCATGCTGCAAACATTGCTCTCGTTACCCCCGCAGCATTTATGGATCAATAATATTGGACTGCATTTTAGCAACCGATGAGAGTGGGTACTGGGACACTGCATGGTGTATGTGCACATGGTAATAGCATCCAGCAGCATCCGATATAGCACATATTGCTGGATTATTCAGACTAATGTATATACTTTATAAAGATTAATGCTCACAAAACTATTTTACATTTTGGTGGATAGGGGGAACTTGAATTATCGTACCAGATGGTTCATTCTTCGGGGAGACAAATTTCTTTGCCAGAGTTTCATGTATTATATAAGTGAGGAGGGATCTAAATATTCAATAATACAGGAATTATTTCATACTGTATGCGATAAAATATTCATTCTGTGTCTATGATAAAATGTCAAGCGTTGTCCTTTAAAAATACCAAATCATCTATAAAATTTATTAAACTATAATATCCCTCAACATTTTTTGCAGGAATAAATAAATTATAATTTTACATATTTTTTTTTGGCTATTACTGAACAACCTATAAACTAAACTGCTGTTTTACACGTTAGTTATAAACCCTGTGTTTCAAATAAATATTACAGGGGTTTTTTAAAAAAAATAAAATAACTTTAACTTGGTATTAAAAAGTAAAACGTTAGAAATAGTAAAGGAGGTTAAAAAAATAATGTAAATTTACAATATCAATGCTTGATGAACCCTAACAAAAATGTCCGGTGCAAAGTATAATATATATATATATATATTTTAAATCAGTACATGTGGTTTTAATCCTTGATAACATTACTAAAATTCAACTGAGAAAGGAAAAAAAATGCATTGACTAAAATAATAACATTTTGTTCACAAACATAGTGTTCTGAGAACAACATTTACTCAGAATTATAGTTTGTTCTTAACTAAGATTTTATAGAGCAAATATTCAAGGCTGAGCTGTACTGAATAACCTTTAGAAGACAGCATATTATGTTTTGTTGATATCAAGGTAGAGAATAAAGAGAGGAAAAGTTAGCATTTCTAACTATTACAAATATTAAACCTGAACAATATGCTATACTGATAAATGGGGTAAACATTTTCATCAAATTGATAAAAAGTACATTTAATAATTCTGTTAAAGTTGAAGTTAAAGCAGATCCTCAATCCAACACAATTAAAAAAAAAAAAAAAAAAAAAACATTATGTGGTCCGCCACCTTGGCTGACATCATCAGAAGTGGTGTTCTTGGATTGGCTGAAACAGGGGCGGAGACAGCAGAAGACTAACACAGCCCTGGCCAATTAGCATCTCCTCATAGAGATACATTGAATCAATGCATTTCTATGAGGAAAATTCAGTATCTGCATGCAGTGGGTGGAGACACTGAATGCCAGTGCTGCTCATTGTGCAGCACTGCCCCAGGAAGCACCACTAGCTGCCATCTGAGGAGTGGCCAGTGAAGTTATCACTAGGCTCTAATGTATACACTGCATTTTCTCTGAAAAGACAGTGTTTACAGCAAAAAGCCTGAAGGGAATGATTATACTCACCAGAACAAATTCAATAAGCTGCAGTTGTTCTGGTGACTATAGTGTCCCATTAATTAGCAAAATAAATAGATTTGTGGTTATATGAAATGAGGGGTTAACATGTATAAAACAAGAAAGCCTTTGCTGCCCATGTATACCTAAAATAAACTTAACAAATGTAATTGTTTTATTTATTCATTCATTGTTTAAAGAAAAAGCAGAAGGGGGGGGAAGTATTTTGAGGACTATATTGTAGTCTCATATCTTGCAGGCTGCCATAATTGAATAGAAGCAGGAATACCACCTGTGTCATATACAGTATAATTCCAAGTTTTAGAAACAGAAAAATAAAAAACAGTCAAGTTTCCAAAACTTGATAACATTTCTAGGATTGCAGCATTCTAAAAATACCACACGATTGTAAAAGATAATGTCTGTGAGTATAATGCATAATTATACCAAATTACCATATAATAGAGAATTATTGAGGTTACAACTCTCACCTATGTCTTCTACATAAGAACATAGCCATGAATTATTGTGATAGTAAATTGTTTGTAGAATGCGGTATAATGGAAACTCTCTTTTATTTTCTTGTTTCTTTTTGGAGGGGTCTGCTATTTACAATCCCTCTGCAGAGATAGAGGGGCATAATAGACCATCTATCTCTCTGCAGTTTGTAAAGTAGTACTGGAGCAAAAAAAGACGGCACTAATACATTAACACAGATTATCCTATAACATAACATCAATTATTCTAAAATCCATCCCTCTAACTAAGAGACATCCCAGCACATCCTATGTGAGAAGTTAGAAGACGTTGTTACATCAGATAGTTGTAGAGAGTACAATTGAATGTATTAACCACAGATAAATGAGACCCATATGGAAGACATGTAGAAGGACTAATCACACTATTAAAGGAGAGTATAAACTGAGAAGGGAAATATATATACAGCTGGTTTCATTTTATGTTGGTCCATACTTGGTAAACTCTAAAAGCAAACATGATGGGCTGTCAAAGGATACGAAGATTATCAGTCAGTCAGACTGTATGCACCGGAAGTAACAGTGAAAGCTGAACATTTTAACACATCTTACTGATTTTGCTCAAAAGGCAGAACAATCACCAGGAAAATGAACCATCTGGGGATTCTTCTTGCAAATTTGACACATTCTTTATACTTTTTATATTATGAAGGAATAGAACTATGTAACATTACTCAGTAACAAAGAAACTTTATTTTTTTTTGCTTCTGTCTTGACATGTTTTGTAAAAGAAACATATCTAGTGCAGATAGCAGAGTCTATGTGGGCTGGAAAATGCCATATTTGTCAGAGACGGATTGAGAAACTTTCTGTGTAGTCTAACATCAAAACGATTCCCTCTGGTAATTTCTGAGGTTACAAAGCAAACTGACAAACAAAAAAAGTGTTTTTGTTTTTGTTGTGTTTTTTTGCTATATTCTCTTGCAAGAATTCTATACTTGAGGCTAAAATGCTGTTTTCATTGTTTTGTTTTTTTATTTGATACATTTACATTTTTTTTTATGGAAAAAAATCACTTAGGATGTATTCACACGTAATCAGTGGGTGATTCTGGTTAGAATAAATATATTGTGTGAGGAGCCGTCTGACCGGCGAAACGCGCGTTGGGGCTCATCTCTGCATAGCTCTGACTTCTAAGTACTACAGCACTTCCAGTACAGCCCTAAGACATAGTTTAGTGGGTAAAAGTCAGTCCACAGATTAACCCCTTAGTGACTGTTTTTAGATTTCTGCAGTGTTGTATTTAGCTGTAATTTTCCACTTACTCATTTACTGTACCCACACATTATATACAGTTTTTCTCGCCATTAAATGGTCTTTTTAAAGATATCATTATTTTCATCATATCATATAATTTACTATAAAAAACTATAAAATATGATGAAAAAATCTAAAAAAAACACACTTTTTTAACTTTGACCCCCAAAATCTGTTAAGCATCTACAACCGCCAAAAAACACCCATGCTAAATATTTTCTACATTTTATCCTGAGTTTAGAAATACCCAATGTTAACATGTCATTAGCTTTTCTTTGCATGTTATAGGGCAAAAATTACAAGTAGCACTTTGCTATTTGCTATTTTCAAACCAGTTTTTTTTTTTCAAAATTAATGAAAGTTATATTGTAACCCTGATATCTGTTAGGAATCCCTGAATAACCCTTCACATGTATATATATATATATTTTTAAAAGAAGACAACCTACGATATTAAACTTTGGGGTATTTTTACTCTTTTAATGCAAATTTTAAAAAAAATATAAATAATTGGTGATTTTGACACACAGAGCAATTTAAGAATACATGTACTGAGAACTGTAAGGGTTACTGCCAAAGAACACCCCAATATGTGTTCAGCAACATCTCCTGAGTACAGTGATACCCTCCATGTACAGGTGTGTCAGTTTCTCTGGGGGCTAAAATACCTTATTTGGAGGGTGCGCATTCCAGTTTTCCAACTTGGAATTTTCGCAGTTGGTCATCATGCACCCATGTCCTATTTGGGACATTTTTTGAAGTGGCCAATGTAATTTACCCCCCATCAAACCATATATTCTCTTAAAGTAGACAGCTCACATGATTCAAAATGGGGTATGCCCACTCTTTTTTAGTAGCCACTTCGTCACAAACCCTGGACAAAATTAGCGTTTATATTAGTTTTTTTGTATTTCTTCCACATTAATTGCCATTTGACCGGTGGTATTATCAGTATAATACATTTTACTGCTCTAAAACACTCATATTTGTGTAGAGTAATGTCTCACAAGTACAATAGTAACCCTCAAGTATATGTTTTATGGGGATTTGGAAAGTTACAGGGTCAAACATGAGAATTGACAATTTCTACTTTTGTAAATTGCTATTTGCCAGATTGGCTATGTTGCCTTGGAGACAGTATGTCAGCCCACAAATTAAAATGAACCCCACAATGACATACCATTTGAAAAAGTAGACAACCCAGGGTATTCAAAATGGGGTATGTACAGTCTTTTGTAGTAGCCTGATTTTGTTTGTGATCCTGAGGAATGTCCCTCTGAGGAACTGAAATGTTGGTCTTTTTTTAACGATGCATTATTAACCACATTAGATTTATTCTTATTTTGGGTTTACTTTTCACACAATTTTATTTTGTGATAAAATTGAACTTTTTAATGAATATATTAAAGGTTACCTTTTAGAGACTATCATATCATAGGGCAAGTTCTTCTCTTCTATATATTGTGTAATATAAGTGAGGAAGTGTGTAGTCAAAAGTTTTAAATACATTTGTTACTTTTTTTTTATCAAAAATGTCGTGAGATGAAAGCCGTTATCTATATAGGATAATATATTTAAAATCAAAACAAATAAAAAGTATAATTGACATCTTTTTTATTTATATATTTCTCAAATATGATTAAAATTGCTACAATAAGTATCTTTGAAGGTAAATTAAACTTAAGATGTCCATTAAATGTCGAATTAGTGTAACTGTCTTTGTAGCCTGAAAAAAAGTTGAATATGAAGAGCTATCCAGTTGGTTATCATAGAACATAATACAATATCCCTGACAACTATTAATCACACCTGGAAGTAGAATAATAACAGAAGGGTTCCCGTGTGTCAGTGCATGGACAAAATTTGTGCCATTCCAAAAAAACAACAACAACATATCTACACTTCTACAGACCTGGAATAGCTTCCAATGAGTGCGATTATTATCAAGTACAGGTACAGAAAGGAGAACGAAAAAAAAATAAAGAAAGAGACGAAGAAAATAGGCATGTTATTATGGGAAGGTAAACAAGTCAGTGTCAGTAACTTCCTCACTTCCAAGCTCTTTTCCATTTGAAAAAAAAAAAAAAATTCTTAATTTCTTCATTTATTCGTTAAAATATTTGTAAAATAAGCTATTTCTGAGACTCTCCGAATCTCTTGCAATATTACCTACCGTGTCTGAAGTATTTGCGTTAAAGCAGAAATACTATATCTTTCATATAGAAATGTTGTGACAAAATACAAAAAATAAAAATGATACATTCTGCTTTTGGGTATATGAAAGTATCATGACGGTATTTCGGTGAATGCAACTTCCTAAACATGCCACCAAATGTAAAAATATGTACAGGTATACCGATACAAAATAGTACACTACTGACTGCTAATGCAATCTGCAAGACGTTCTAGGCAGAACCCTGCCTTTCTCTCCACTCAAATTTCTGGAAGCAGCCAACAAAGATTCTGTAGATTAGAGATTGTGAGAAGCATGAACAACATTTGCTGCCTTTCTGCAGAGGGATAGCATAAAGTCCGGCAGAGGAATGCATATCTTTGTAGGATGAAAACAACATGCGTTGGAGCAAAGAGCAATGAAAGCTTGGTATTGCATTGTTATACTAGGCAAAGGTAGACATATTGCTGGCAGCAGCTATTGTGGCTGCACCAAGGCCTGCACATTTTGGAGCCCATCAGTTGGCCCATGCTGAACAGGGCCCAGACAGACGCCGTGGCCCTTTAAAGGGACACTATAGTCACCTGAACAACTACAGCTTAATGTATTTGTTCAGGTGAGATCTATAGCTCCCTGCAGGCAATCTAATGTAAACACTGTATTTTCAGAGAAAATACAGTGTTTACATTGATTGATAGGAATACCTCCAGTGGCCGTCACTCAGACGGCCACCAGAGGGACTTCCTATCATGTAGGGCCCTAAAAAGGCCCTGTACACGCCAGATGTATTAAAATACGTCTGACGTGTGCAGGAGAGAGAAGGCACTGTGTGCGTGCCTTCTCTCTCCAGCCTGTCAGAGAGGAGAGGGGGCAGGCAAAGACCGCGAGCTGTCAGTCAGCTCAGCTCGCGGCCGCGCGCATGCGCGGTAGTGCGCTCAGGACTTCAGAGGGCGGCATGAATGAAGTATGTGCACATGTGTGCTGCGTGGGAGGGAGGAAGTACAGGCACACATAAGCCTCAGCTAGCTGCACCCCAAACAAATCACCCTCCTGCATACAAAAGGTATACTAACAGGAGGGTGGCTGAAAATATAAATATTATGACATCAGTGTGTGTGTGTCAGTATGTGTATGTGGCAGTGTGTGTATCTGTGTGTCAGTGTGTGTATCTATGTTTGTGTGTGTGTGCGTGTGCCAGAGATTGTATCTGTGTGTCAGTATGTGTACCTGTGTGTGTGTACATCCACATTTAAAAGCCAACACTCCATCCTGCACATGAATGTAAACATTACATACAAACACACCCCTGTATTAAAATGTTAAAATTATATACAAATGCCAACTCTTCCCACAAAATCACACCTTCATTTAAAAGCCAGCACTACATGCAAACACACACTCCTGCATTCAAGCACACTACACTACACACAAGTACATCACTTTTGGGTATTTGTACATACCGTTCTATTGGCAATAGTACATACAAATACCCCTACATTCACACACATACAAAAACATGTTTACATTTAAACACAAACACACTGCTTGCAAATACAACCCAGCAAGCATGGGCAAATGGCTTATCCAAAGCTGGAATAGCAATAGCATTGTGGATGTTGTACGACAGATAGCGATCTACCTTTTCGTCACTCTTTCACCTCTCTACACTAGTTCTGCCACTGGTTGGGAGATCAGGGTTAAAACCTTTGACCATTTCTCTGCACTGATCTCACATTCTGATGTTTGTGAAGGTATGGTCTGTTTAAATGCCAGAGTCTAAAACGAACAGAGGCTAAATGATAATATTATGGCTTTGTTTTCACTTTGTCAACCTGCTTGCTTGTTTATTCATTTGTGGGAGTAGTTGCAGCTGTTTGGTACCTGCCACAGAATATTTCATTATTTGCACCTTTATTGAAGCATGGAAGTAAAAACGTTTCGGAACACTAACTCTCTGAATTGTGTCACTCAACTATTTCCATTAAATTATTTTGATAGCACGTACCAAATAAAATATGCCTTCCTGTTCAAGAGGGAAAATACATTGCATTAATATTCCTTTGATTTCTGTGCTATGGGAATATAAACACTGGGTACTGAGGAAGGAAACATAAGAAAATACATTTACCTTCAAGCTGATGCAATGTATATTGTACACATTATCACGTACCCTGAGATATGTTTTGCTATTTATATATGTTAGAGAGAGAGAGATGGCTGAGGATTTGTCTGTGTCTGTCTCTACTCGGTATGTAAACCCAGGTTTTCCTTTCAAAATGTCCTGTTATGTTGGTCTAATTTTTTTCTTTGTATCAAAGCCTTTCAACCTAATGATTTTGCACAGTAATTGACATGTTCTTCCAGTTATTTGAATCCTATATCCCTCTAATTCTACCTAATGCACCATATGAACATACCTAGAGCTATAACAAAATAACTAACTTGATCTGGGGCAGGTACAGGTAACCTTCAGCACTCCAAATGTTGTGGACTACATCCCCCTTAATGCTCTTACACCTATAATGCTGGCAAAGCATCATGGTTGGTGTAGTCCAAAACATCTGAAGTGCCGAAGGTTGCCTATGCCTTATCTAGGGTTTATTTGCAATATTTTCATGCGCCCCAGCTAGCTATTACATAAGATATAACTGGGAGAGCCCTTTAAACTTAACCACATGACAAACATACTCTACTCATTATACAACCTCATAAATGGGTCTGAGCATTCAGAGTTATGACCACAGGAATAGCAACGGAATTAAACATTTACTCATTAAACATTTATTTTCCACACACAATTACTATCCCCAGTGATGCACACTGTAAGAACGTATACACTGTTACACCATGTTTGCTCATCCCCCAATAGGTAATGCAATATCTTTTAAATTCAGAGCTTGCCCCCATGGCACACTTTTAGCCACTGACCGTTTACCACTGACTTGATGCATTATGTGTTGTCTTTCCTGGTCATTTAAAGATTTGGCTAGAAAAGAAGGCCCAGCATACCAGAATAGTGAAAATAAACACCCCAAGTTTATTAAGGTTCCAGAATGACAAGAACATTTTTGACCTCTACTAAAGCTGAAGCTTGACAAAGGACTTGATAGAGGTCCAAGCACTGGAAACATCTTCTATCATCAATGAAAATATTGGTAATCTGAAAATCTGGTGATTCCTATATTATCTCTAATTAACAAACACAAGGAACATTGTCATTATATTCCACTAAGATACAGTTAATAAGGCCTTGCTTTATTCAGAACCCTAGTGGTAGAGTAGATAGATAAAGACAGAGAAAGCCTCTCTCCGTTGTAAACTGACTAGACAGGTAGAGGAAGGAATCAAAAGTAAAATTAAAATATAACCGTTTCGAGAGCCAATAGGATCAGATCACCAAGTGCCCATTAAAATATTCCCATTTATCTATCTACTCTAAATACCACTAGGGCAGTGATTCCCAAACCAGTCCTCAAGGCACACCTACCAGTCCAGGATTTAGGGGTGACCCAGTTGTGTCTAAGGTGTTTTTTCTTTTTTTTCTAAAAACACCTTAGCCACTGCTATGTAATCCCTAAATCCTGGACTGGTTGACGTGCCTTGAGGACTGGTTTGGGAAACACTGCACTAGGGTACTGTGGAAAAATTTATTATGTAAATGATTCTTGCTACCTCCCAAGAGTTTGGGGTAACTAGAGTGTCTCCCACTCAGAACCTTCTATCCACAATCCTTAGATAGGTAATAGCCTATCACTTACTATTTCGATATTTAGATTGTATTTAAGACCTCTCACTCTCTTAAAAATATCTAGGGATTTGAAGCAGATATTGGAGAGTTGTGTGGGCACAATTAAACAGCTCGCACAACATTTCTTCCTAGAGTATAACTTCCACTTTGGCAATATTCAATAAAGCCTAATAGTGGATGTTGTTCCAATTAGATTTCACCTAGGTCCGGACTGGATCCTAGTAATAGGTAGAGGTTTAGACTTATCAGCCCTATGACTATCATTATTTGATCTTAGTTTATCGGGTTATACAGCATGTGATAGTTTTATTTTTACAAGGATACTGTTACTATTCCAGAAGACACTTCCTCTTAGCAAGTTCGGAGAGGAATTGTCATTTTGTTTCATATGTTTTATATCTATTTGGTTAAGCCCTAAGACACACCTGGAGTGCCATTCTGGTGTACAGACTCAGTGGAGGTTTGTTTCCTACCGCTGACTCTAAGTTCCCTCTTCATTATGTAGTAATGTATGTAGTTACATGTATAGCAATGCAAACCTTATGACACATTTTTGCTTCTGACATAAGAAACATTTGTCTTTTGCATGTTTATACCCTACTGCATTTATCTGTCTACATTTATTTTATTTAACTTGCACATTTGCCCTCGGTACAGAAATACAAAATGTGTTTTCACTTTGTAAATGAGATAATATTGCACATATTTATTTATTGAATACGCTGCATTTGGCTAAAACGGACAATGTACTTCCGAGAAAGAAAAAATATTGAACTGTAAATCAGCACAGTGTAAATGAATTGATGTATCTGCTGCTGAAGAGTTTATTATAAAAGGCTACATTGAATTCAATCAGAAGGGATATTCTAGACAAGAATAATGCAACCGTCAGTGGGTTACTTAAAGGAGATACCAGCATGGTGTTGCTATGGCAACAGTGGATCTTCCAGTACAATTGTGAAGCATCAATATTGTACATATGTATGAGAAGCAATATACTGTATGTGTATATTTCTTGGTATATATGTTTGTGTAGCCATTGACCTACACAAAGGAAACTCTAGCAGGTACACAAAGGCTATGTCTTTAGCTATTAAAAATGGATGTGTGTGAGTGTCTTCTTGTGCATTGTGTGCAGGCTGGGTAATATGCTGCTGAAATTAATCAACACATTTCTGGCAGCTTGAATACTGCTAAATGAAAATAAATAATGTTTTAAGCAGAATAATAGACAAAAGATTTTCACTGACAGAGTGTTCTCTACGATGCCATTAATTGTATCTGTCATAGAAAATTCAACTCAAACCAATTCTAAAATGCACACAAAAAGCCCTAATAAACAACCAGTTATCCTGCCATTTAAAAATATCTATCTATCTATCTATCTATCTATCTATCTCTCTATCTATCTCTCTATCTATCTCTCTAACTATATCTCGATCTATCTATCTATCTATCTATCTATCTCTCTAACTATATCTCGATCTATCTATCTATCTATCTATCTATCTATCTACATGTGCCAAGTGTGAAATAGCAAAGCAAAGTTGTAGCATGTCATACTTTTCATTTGAAGTAGGAATTAAGACAAGTGGGAACATTTGGGTTATTTCTGTCTACTTTTGTTTTGTGAAAAAGCACATTGATGCATTAGTAATAAAATGTCAGGATAAATTACTTCTAAATTTCAAGAAACATAAATACGTGTTTGCATGATCCCTTGCATTCAGGGGAGGGCTGGCAGCCTTAGGCCTGGGGGGCAAAACCAGTCAAGTGGCCCATTGCACCACCAAATCAGTTCACCATCCATGCCCACCTTTTCCTGGTTTTATAACGGATATTGATGTTATGCTAATCCGTAGCTCTTTGCCATACCCGCTCCTTCATGGCTCTGACTTTCAATGTTGTCAGAGCGGAGGCTGAGAATCTCTGAGCCTGTGCTCTGACTTACTAACTGAGCGCCGGAACCATGAGGGAGAGGATAGAATCTGACTGCACCTATTGCTGGTGCGCACCAGTGGACCACCAGCGAATCGTTTAAATTAAATATGCTGGTGTACCCAACTTGTGAGCTGTGTTGGCCGCCGGGCGCCTCTGTTGTCATGGCACCCTGCGTGATCGCACAGCTTGAACACCCCAACGGCTGGCCGTGCTGACACACACTGATGTTACTATTTAGAAATCCCTCAATATTAATACAGACCTCAGAGTAAACACCAATAAACTGTGGAAACAGAGCTGATCCCCCCAAATTTATAAAGATTTGCTTAGAGGATTTATTGTAAGATTAAATCATGCCTCCTCCTCTCTCTCTCCCATGCGCTGCTCTGTAGGCTGGGAGGAAGTGAAGAGTAATCACATTCTCCCAGCACAGCGCCACCTGTGGCTACATGGGGAACAGCTGTTTAATGTAATGCTTGCAGTACGGCCAGCTGCGGCAGAACCTCTTTGTTCCCATCTCTGCAAAGGGCTCCAGGCACTGCTTACTGTGAGTGTGAGCCACTGTAAATTAGGGGCAGAGGGCACTTGCACTGCGGTAAAGACGGATCTGGGCAGGAGGAGAGTGCTGTGCAATCAGTGCACCCCCCTCCTGTGGGTCACCAGTAGACTAATTTTTATTTTGCCTAGGGCGGCAAAAATCCTTGCACTGGCTCTGATCCAGGATTTTTGCCGCCCTAGGCAAAATAAAAATTTGCCGCCCCCCCATGTGACATCACAATGCCCCACCTATATGATCTGCCATATGAACTAATGCCAGTGCTGCACACAGTGTGTGTTTACATTAAAAAGCCTGCAGGGACTGACTATAGACACCACAACCACTTCATTAAACTGAAGTGGTTCTGGGGACTATAGTGTCCCTTTAATGTGAGGTAAATTATAGATTAGTGTCACTAATAATTTACTAGATTGCCTACTTACAACCAGATGAGGATGATGATGGGCTGCAGTTTGGCTCCACTGGTCTGGTGTAGAACAGGATCTCTGGAGGCTGTTTGTAACTGTGGTCACAAAATTCAAAGTTCTAGTAGAATGGGAAGCAGCTCCATTTTTTGGGGCCCCTTAAACAGCTCAAGGTCTGGGCCCCAGGGCCCACCTATAAGTCCACCTACATGTTCCACCCATGAGTTCGCACACAGGGAGTGGAGTGTGTAGGCGATGTGTTATGTGTTATTGTAGAGGATCTAATGTGTGTGCTTATGGTATGTAGTGTATAGGGATACCAGTTTGTGTAGGTGATGCAGTGTATTTGTTTGTAGTGGAAGCAGTGTGTGTTTGTGTATAAGGGATGTATTGTGTGTTTCTGGTTGTGTGTAAAGGATGCATTGTGTGAATCTGTGTTTGTATGCATAATGGATGCATGGTGTGTGTCTGCAAGCGTGTGCATTGAGTGTGTGTAAGAAATGCATTGTGTTTCTGTGTATATGTAAGAGAAGCAGTGTGTGTGTTTGCGTATGTGTAAAGGTTTGCATTGTGTTTTCTTGCATAGTATGGAGAAAGTGTTTTTTTCTTGTTACTTCCTTGTAGCTATAAACTAGAATAAAAATATAGCTTCCCTGAGCTTTTACACTTATCTTGCCAGACGATGTCAGCGAGTGCACTGTGTACATATAAAGATGCCTCGAATAGTAAAGTCAATGTGAGAATGTATCATTAAATCCCTTTTGACGTCTCTTCTTGGCCTCGGGATCATACCACACTTTGATTATGCGGTGAGCTGTGGCTTTGCTACTTTGCTTTTATTGCTTTGACCATTTTCCTTCAAATTTTGTGCAGACCTACAATGATTTTTAAATACACAAAAATAAGATCTCAACTTTGTGTTCCAACTCATTGGTTTATACAGCAATCAGTACAAACATATAGCAATGAGAAAAAAAACATTGTTAAAACCTTACAGAATGGATAAGCACCATCACTAGTAAATCCGTGACAGGGCCCGTTTATTATTCCATGCCCTAGAGTTCTTATTCCAGGAAGAGCACTTTTTTTTTTTTTTTTTTGTAATTTTTATTATTTTCAAATTATCACAAATAACAAACGTGAGTTTAGTAAATGCAATCAATACATACAGAGATATTTTGAATGTAGAATTCGGAGTTAAGCAATGCTGCACATTATGTTTAGTGAATTCTCTAAATAACGGTTGGTCAGCTTAGTTTATAGAAAGTTACAAGTTAAGTATCAATAGTTGATGTAATACATTAAGTACCGTAATATGTAAAACATTGGAGCAGATGTACAGTTTGATAAGATGCCTGTTAGTACTTGAGAGGTATCGGAGGTAAGTTCCCTCAACTCGTCTTACAACAAATTTTCAAAATACATGCAATCTATAGTCATGTCATTCAGTCCTGTGTCGCCTCTGTAAAGAGGACTGTTGTCAATGTCAATCGTTTAGGTTCGTAGTTGTCCGTGTTTGGATTACGTTGCGCCCCCAGCCGCCCGCAGACAGTACCCGGGACCCTCCACTCCCAGTTATCACCCTCTTGTCGTGAAATTAGTGTAACTATTTGTTTAGTGTGATTCCAATCCTGTGAAGGCGTTCCATGGAGCCCACACCTTGGTAAATTTCGTATAGTTCCCTACTCTGGCATGTGTTATTCCCTCCAGTTGTTTTGTGTCCTCCACTCTCTGAATCCACTCCCTAAGCGAGGGGGGATGGGGTTGTTTCCAGTATTTGGGAATTAGTTGTGTGGCGGCCATGATTAGATGGCGGAGGAGGGCAGTTTGCATTTTTGAAAATCCCTGAGGAGGCATGAGAAAGATATATTGATCTGGGGCTAGTGCAAATTTGGTCTGAAAAATGCTTTGTGTTATAGTATGTATTCTGTTCCAGAATTTTGCTACTTGCGAGCAGTGCCACCAGATGTGAGCATGATTTGCTCCTGTTTGGTGGCATCTCCAGCACTGATCTGGAGACGTGGTGTGTATCATGTGGATCTTTGCCGGTGTATAGTGCCACCTAGTTAATCTTTTATAATTGCTCTCTTGTGCTGATAAGGAAATAGTGGAGATATGTGCTGATTTGAGTATGTGGTGCCATTGTGGACGTGTGAAGTTGACTTTCAGTTCATCTGACCATTTAACCGTATACCCTGGAAGTTTGGTCTCTTGAGAGTCTCTAAGCAGTGTATACATTGTAGATAAGAGTTTCCTAGAAAGCGGGTGAGAGGAGCATAGTTGTTCTAGTTTTGTCAGTGGCCTGTCCCCCAAGGGTAATAGGTTGTGAGTCTTGATGAAGTGTTTCAGTTGATGGTAGTGTAAATGTTGATTTACCGTCGGGTTGTCGGTTGGTAAAATTTGGAGCAAAGTCTTGATTTTGCCATTCTGAACAACATCACGTAGTTGTAGTGACTCGTTGGTGTGGTAAAGTTCGAAAGATTTGCCCGAGTCCCCTTGTTGGAAGTGGGGATTGTGTGTAATGGGATATAGCGGGGATGGGACTGGGGAGAGGTCTAGTTTTATCCTGAGTTTATGCCACAGTTTGAGGGTTGTGTCGATTGTCGGGTGGGACTTGTGTATTCCCTTCATGGGAAATATAGGAGTAGAATGTGACCAAACACATGTATGTAGTGGGGGGCTGTGGAGGGCTTTTTCAATGGTAACCCATTGTTGGGTTCGCGTGTTTCTGGTCCATTCGTAGACCCTCTGTAAATGTAGTGCCTGGTGATATAATTCAATATCAGGAAGATTCACTCCTCCATTTTCTTTGTTTCTTGTCAAGATAGAGTGTGCTAGCCGTGGTGATGAGTGTGCCCACAAAAATTTCGTGATTATGGATCTGCTCGTGATGAAGAAAGTGCGTGGGATTGTGATAGGTAGAGTTTGTAGGAGGTACAGAAGTCGAGGTAAAACATTCATTTTAATTATATTGATTCTACATAGCCAACCAAAGCACGGCTTGTGCCATAACTGTAAATCTTTGGTAATGTTAGCTAGTAGAGGGGGGAAGTTTAATGCATAGATCGATTCCAATTTGTTTGGGATGTGCACGCCTAGATATTTAATCGAACCTGGGGCCCAATTGAAGTTGAATTTGGACTGTAGTAACATATTTGTGTTTCTCGTTGTGTGAATTGGTAGGAGGTCGCATTTAGTTAGGTTCGCTTTAAAGTTGGATATTGTACCGTACGTTTCCATTTCCGCCATTAAATGGGGTAGAGTCGATAGAGGGTTAGTAATTGTGAATAACAAGTCATCTGCGAAAGCAGTGACTTTGTATTCTTGTGTATCAATCCTAAAGCCCTGTATATTTTTATTGTCTCTGACACCCTGAAGGAATGGCTCCAAAATTAGGATGAACAAAATAGGAGAAAGGGGACACCCTTGTCTCGTCCCATTAGTGATGTTTACCGGCTGAGATAGTTGCCCATTAACCCTTAATCTAGCTGTCGGAGCGGAATATATGGAGTTTAACCATTCTTGCCATCGCGGGCCAAAGCCTAATTGTTGCATTGTGTGTTTTAGTAGCGCCCAACTAACTCTATCAAATGCTTTCTCCGCATCGATAGCCAGCAGGGCGCTGTTAATTTTACGCGATTGAGCCCAGTGTACAAGATTAATAATTTTAGTTGTGTTATGTTTTGCTTCTCTACATGGGACAAAGCCGGCCTGGTCTTGGTGGATAAGGCTAGGTAATAGGGGTTTCAGTCTATTAGCCATAATTTTGGTAAGGATTTTGAGGTCTGCATTAATCAACGAGATAGGACGATAACTGCCACATGCCGTAGGATCTTTACCCGGTTTCGGTATTAAGGTAATGGTTGCCTCTAGTGCAGACTTAGGGATGATAGATGACAGTTTATGGGCGTTAAATGCAGTGGTGAAAGGTTGCGCTAAGATTTGAGATAGTAATTTATAATATTTCCCAGTGAAGCCATCTGGGCCTGGGCTTTTGCTAGTGGGGATAGTTTTAACCACCTGCAAGAATTCGTCAATAGATATGGGTTCGTCAAGAAATGCTTTGTCTATGGATGGTATCGTATGTTTAATCCTGGGTGTTAGGAAATCTAGTATGTCCTGTGATGTGGGTTGCGAGGTTTTCAAATTGTATAAATTAGTATAGAATTTATGGAATGCTTTGAGTATGTCTGGCATATGGCAGGTGAGGTTGCCGTTCTCCGTTTTAATTTCGGAGACGAAGCTGGATTGTCTTTCTGTTTGGAGTGCCTGAGCTAGGAGTCTCCCCGCCTTGCCTCCCTGTGTGTAATAGGAGCTCTTGGTGAGTGAAAGTTTGCGTTTTGCATTTAAGGTTAGGATCGAAGTGAGTTCCGACCTTTTAGTGAGCAACAAATTGTAATTTTCTAGGGAAGAGGTGCCCCGATGTGTGTCTTCCAGAGTTTTAATATCTTGGGTGAGTTTGGTAATTGTTTGTTCCCTCTTGCGTTTTAGTGTCGATGCTATTTTAATCAATTCTCCTCTAAGTACTGCCTTATGTGCTTCCCACACCATGATTGGCGTCGTGTCTGGATTGGTGCTTTCTCTAAAGTAATTTGTGGCTGTTTCTTTTATTTGGGAAACAGCTCCCTCATTGTTCAGTATCAGGTCATTAAGTTTCCATTGAACAGTAGATTTAGGGATCGAGGGTATAGTCAGCTTGAGTGCGAGTGGGGCATGGTCAGACCACGTGATCGGGCCATAGGATGCTGATGTAATCAGGGGCAGGTGTCTATGGTGTAAAAAAATTGTGTCTATTCGAGTGTATGTGCCTGTGGGAGGTGAGAAGAAAGAGTAGTCTTTTGTCTTAGGATTGACTGCTCTCCAGCTGTCAAATAATTGAGCCTCATATAAGATATTTTTCATATGTATTCTTGATTGCGTCATATAGCCTTGCGTCGTGGAGGTAGTGTCAAGAGTTTCATCTAGGGATATATTGATGTCTCCCCCCATTATTAGTATCCCTTCATAGAAGGAGGATAATTTATGTAATATTTTGTTGAGGGAGTGGGATTGTTTTTTGTTTGGTAAGTAGATATTTGCTAGTGTTATTTGAGTGTTTCCTACTTTACCCTTCACAAATATATACCTGCCTGCATCATCTAATATCTGATCTTGGAACGTAAATTGCGTCTGACGGCTCACTAGGATAGCCACGCCCCTTGCCTTAGCTTCAGCGTAGTTGCTGAAATAGCCTCTTGGATAGTCCCTATTCTGAAGTCTAGGGGGAGAATCCTTACGAAAATGTGTTTCTTGTATGTAGACAAAGTTTGCCCTACGTCTATGAAAATCCGTAAGAGCTATTGACCTTTTCTCTGGGGTGTTTAATCCCCTAGCATTTTGCGTGACAATAATTATATTAGACATTACCAAGGTGTGGTTGCTACTGTGGTGTTTGGAAAGTGGACAATTCTAGTATAGTTAAAGAGAAGGTTGGGCAAGATTGGTGAAACAGTTTCCCAACCGTACCCAAGCCTCTTAGGGAAGCTTTGGAGTAAAGATGTGGAGCGGTGGTGCTGCAAGTTACCTTGTAGATAGAGTTTCCTATAGGGGATCAGAGAGTCCCTCAAGCCTGCCCCGGGCAACCGGCTGCGCAACAGTTTCAGTAGTCACAGTGGAGGGCACGTCTTAGTCTCTGAAGTACAGGTGTATGGTATATGCTGTCGATGGAGTTGTTTGCCAGGCACTAACTGAAGCCTACTACATATATTTTATAACAATAAGAAGAAAAGAGATATTAACAAACAGAAAATTTACATATAGGATATGTAACACTATCAATATCACTTATAACACTTCAGCGCCGTTAAATTGACCTCTTAGTACTATAATTGAAAAGAGTTGTTTCACAGGTATACAGTAAGTGATAGTGTAAATACAAATGAATTAGATCTGAAATATATTTCTCTCTAGATTGTGTACTCTCTGTCTCAGAAAGAGTTTTCTGTGTTGTGTAGTAAGGTTATGAAAGATGTGATGAAGATTACACCCCACAATGTGGGTAATCTGTTTTCCCTTAAGGGGAATGTAGTTCAATCTCTATATTAGAGAGCGAACCGAAATTTATTAGGGGATTTGTGCTACGGGAGTGTCTCTAGGACCCGGGACTTATTGATCCTATT
This sequence comes from Pelobates fuscus, assembly GCF_036172605.1. Taxonomy (NCBI): domain Eukaryota; kingdom Metazoa; phylum Chordata; class Amphibia; order Anura; family Pelobatidae; genus Pelobates; species Pelobates fuscus. Next base: position 437,262,726 of record NC_086318.1, read on the forward strand.
CGTTTAGATATTCTTTAGGAGAGAAGGTCAGATGACCCACATTTATCATAGTGGAATGTAGAAAACCAGAGAGGAAAAAACTTTAAATAATCAGATATTTAGAACATATTTTGTTTTAGTGAATAATTCCAGTTACTTTTTTCTCTTTTTTTTTTTTTTTTTTTTTTTTTAACATTTAAAACAATCAACCTTCGATTGTCGTTGAGCTTGATATACAATTAAGGGCTAAATTCCGTATCTAATTAAAGTGTATATTATATACTTATTATCAGTAGTAGCATAGTCAGTTGTAATATGGTTGCTTATCTTCAATTACTCGAGGGAGACTCTTATGCGTGATTCGGAATAAGTCCTATCATTAGAATACTTGTTAAGAAACTTAGAGTCCCTGGAGCGTTGTACAGCTGTGAGTATTCTTTAGCAGAAAGACTTATTATGGACCTGCGAACAGTACCAGTAAAACAAGGAAACCTAAATATATAAAAATTTCTGTACAAGATGCATGTAACTTAGGGGGTGTGAGCCCAGCGTGAGTGTCTGGGTGAACTTTGAGTATACAACCTGAGAGTGCAAATTATTAATCTCCCTTCGTGAGGGTGGTAGTTTCCTTGAGATATCGACTATGTCCAAACGAATTTAGAGGGAAAGTCTCGGTGTCCAAAAATTGCATGTAACTCAGTAAATCACCACTGTGGCATGCGCCAGGTACGAAGAGATTTGAGTTGTATGTATCTCGTTGAGTCGGATTTTAACGGAAGGAGAACCCCAGTCATCTTCATCTGTTTTGTACAGTATAGATAGTGGAGTATCGTCCCGTTGGATACGATTAGTTGTTGTGAGTTGGTCTCAAGTGATTTTGAGTGTTCAGTTGCCTTTCACGCTGTAAATGTGGTGAAATGAACCTATTCGGTGGTTTCTTTGTTTTCGCTGGGGTGGTCCATTTCTGTCTTTGTGATGGTTGAAAGCTTTCCTGGTTCGGTATTGGGTAATTCCAATCCATGATAACTGTGTCTGGTAGGTCCAGAGCTCGTAGGAATGGGGGGACATCTATAGTAGAGGCGATTTGATTAATATTGCCTTTATTATTCACTATCAACGCAAAGGGGAAACCCCAACGATATCTGATGTTCCTGTTGCGTAGTAATTCCGTGATTGGTTTAAGCGCCCGTCGTGCCTGCAAGGTGTACCAGGAGAGATCTGGGTAAATCTGTATCGGGTTTCCGTGGAATAGAAGAGGTTGCAAGGTGTCCCTCAAAGCTCTCAGTAACGAATCTTTGGTGTTGAAATAATGCAGTCTGCATATGATGTCTCTGGGTGAATCCTGGGATAACCCCCTGGGGCGTAGCGAGCGGTGGGCCCTGTCTAGAAGCATTTGGTCGGCGCTATTATCTCTTAATATGAGAGTGAATAACTCCGTTAGTACCACTGATAAATCTTCATTTAGTGCTTCTGGGATCCCCCTTATGCGCAGATTGTTTCTCCTCCCACGATTATCCAAATCATCAATATGCCTCTGGGTGGCTGACATAAAATGTATGTGTGATTCTAGAGTTGAGGAAATATTGGATATTTGGGCCTGCATTACATCCTTCTCCTCTTCTAGGTCGGTGACTTTTAAGTTTATTTGTTGAATTTCTGAGCCCATTTCCGCCATTTTGGTATGGAGTGTGGCCTCCAATTTCCCAATCATGTTTTGTATATCGGATTTAGATGGGAGATTCTGGATATCTGATTTGGACGGAAGGTTCCTTAGCATCTCTTTTATGTCCAAATCCTCATTAGTATTAGGTAAGTCTATCGAGCCTTCTGACATGTGGGGGCTTTGTGGCTGTGACTCTAATACGGACTCAGCATCCGCCATCTTGGAGGTTGCGGCCGCGGCCTCAGATTCTCGATCGAGAGTATCTTTAAAATAACGGGTGAGGGTGCCCGATTTTGTTGTGGGGGTTTTCCCCTGGTGCCCCTGTACCTGGTTTTGTTTCCTGGGGTTGCCCATGTCACTTGATTCTCTCCGATTGCAGTGGATTGTGCCCGGGTCTGGAGGAGCTGAATTAAAACGCGTCCATCAGGCTTCCCGGCTAGCCACGCCCCCCCCCGGAAGAGCACTTTAGACTCATGATCAGGCCACCATTTAAATTCATTTAACCTTCTGTGTTTATCATGCTCATGTCCTATTCTAATGTAAACTCTCAAGGTGATCAATACCACCAGAAGACTGCGAGAGTAGTGCCTATCCATACTTTGGTTTCTAACTATCGCTCAATATCATTGCTCCCAGTATGGTCAATAAAAAAAAATGTGTCCACACGCAAATGTGAGTATTACCAGCAATCTAACTATCTGACCTCTGATCAAGCAGGTTTTTGCCCAAATTACTCCACTACAACGGACATTTAAAAGTTTGCAATGACATCCAAACTGGCATGGAACAAGGAGACCTAACTGGAGATATTTTCCTTGATTTTGCAAAGGCCTGTGACACAGTAGACCATGACATTTTACTGCACAAACTAAAAAACTCTGGCATTGGTGATCATCCGCTAACCTGGTTTCGATCATATGTATCGGATCGCTCATAATATGTGTCCATTTTTGACAGCGACTTCCACCCTCTCCCAGTCACGTATGGTGTTCCCCAAGGTTCCATTCTCGGACACCTACTATTCTCTTATTTATAAATGATCTGCCTATTGTCTGCAAATAATTGAATGTACACATATACACAGACAACACAGTAATCTATGCAAGCAAATCTGATCTACCGCAGTTTGAGGCTGTGCTCCAAGACCAGTTCACAGAGGTAGAAAAGTGGATCGCAAAAACCAAACTCCTAAACACTGACAAAACTGTTACAATGATCTTTGGAACAGTACCTAAATTCCACAAATTGCAAAATTCCCACCTATCCATCAAAACAAAATCAAATAGCACACTGACCGCAACCCACTCTTTCAAACACCTGGGTATGCTGTCAGACCCCAATCTATCTTTTGGCCTCCACATAGAAAAACTTGCATCCAAACTTTATCCAAAATTAGGTGTTCTGTACAGAAACAAATCCTGCCTAAGCCCTATAATAAAGGAAAAGATTGTACAGCAAATGCTGATGCCGGGGGCGGGGCCGGGCCGCCGAGCAGCATGGCAGCAGACTAATGTGGCTCCAGGCCCAAACAAACTGAAATGGCTTTAAAATGACCACAGAGGGCACAAAGACCGGTTCGCCCGCTGCAACAGCGTGGAGGATAACACCAGCTTTAAGATGATGTCAACTGGAGCCCAAAAGCAGGCTGCAAGTACCGCAAACGAAATTTGGGGCCTACCTGCGACCGCAAGACCGGACTCAGGTGCACACGAGTCGGTCAACACACGTGCGGATCCCCCGCGCCAGGGAACAGGCAAGGAAGAAACTCGCCCTGGTGGCGGATGCAGCTGGCTCGGGGCCCGGCCCCATTCCCCCCCCCCTCGACCGGTGGGGGTAATCCTGGCCTCATGGAGGCAGCGCGGGCCGAGACGGGAGATCCAGTGCTGGGCTCGGGCTGTCCTCCTGGACTGGCAAAGGCTGCCGACAAGGAGCCCGACAGCAAACAGAAACACGATGAAGAAGGAGCACTCGCAGGCAGAAGAACCCTGACAGGGACTCAGGGGTCTCAAGCCAACACAGGGGTCCTACAAGTCGGAGACAGGACAAAGCTGCGCCCCACTACCGGCGCCTGTTCTTCTTACAGGCACCTTTACATGCTCTGAGCCGGAGCAAATGGGTCGACTACATACCATGGGGAGCTGACCAGGGCAGCCCAAACGGGCCCGGCACTGCCGGAACTGGATGAATACCCCGTGATGGCTACCGGCCCGCAGGAGCAGTAAGTACCTGGGCCTCTTATTCATAACTTCTAAAATATACATCACATAAAAATTATATATTCACAGTCAATCCATTCAGGGGAACAACATATCAAAAAATGGCATGAATCAGACCAGGGGTTCAGAAGTTAGTAAAGTATATTTTGGGGCCTGGCTGGCAGCATGGCTATCTGGCCCAAACCGGATTTACAGAGCCCTCTATCCTGGAGACAATGGGGAAAATAATCAAATTATATCCAGGGATAGAGGCAGACTCCATTGACCACATGTTACCAGTAAAACACAAAAGGATACAAAAATACAAAACTCCTATCATACTGAATTGAACGGGCCAAACCTCCCAGGGTCCATAGTCACAGGGCAAGAGGCGGGCAAACAGTCCTCTCCAGGCACAAGTGGCGAAGGGCACTTTGTCACAGTAATAAATCCATGAATAAAGTAGCAGGGTGGGAAAGTACTGAATGAATGGAGGGGGATTCTTCACAATTGCCCCCCTTTTACTCCCTGCTCCGGCAGACATGACTGGACCTTTCCAGGTCCAGTGGGGCTGACGGGACTGCCAGTCATTAGTCTCAGAATAAGTCTGTTTGGCGGGCCAGCCCACATACAGCATTCAAAGGGCCAGACCTCCCCAGGTCCATAATCCCAAGGCAACAGGCGGGCAACCAGGCTCCTCCAATGCAATGTGGCGAGGTTGGTCTCATCACAAATGTTGTTGATTTTTTTAATTAATACATCTGTAGTTTTGTATTGCACTCATTGCTGTCTGCATAGGTTTTTTAAAATGTTTTCTATAAAAATATTTATGCTAAGAATATATTTATATTGTTAGTGGTATTCTTCCAATTGAAATAGGAAATGCTTACAAACATGTATTCTTGACCCTATAGTGTTAAAACCACCATTTGCCCCCTCCCCACCCCCTCGACTCCTCCTTGCCCCTAAATATAACAAGATCTTACCTGTATCAATGGCAGAGCCAACACAAGCCAAACACAGCCCTGGCCAATCAGTATCTCATCATAGAGATGTATTGAACCAATGCATCTCTATGAAGAAAGTTCAGTGTCTCCATGCAGAGGGTGGAGACACAAAATTTCCGTCACACTGTGCAGCACTGCCCCAGGAAGCACCTCTTGCAGCCATCCGAGGAGTAGCCAGAGGAGGTATCCCTTCCTGACAAGCTCTCCTGTACTCTGCAATCTCCTGTGACAGAAAGTTTGTTTTTTGTTTAAAATTGTGGTGAAAAGAACATGAACTGCTCATTTGCTGAATTATACATGAATACATTTTTTTTAGGCATGCAGGAGATTCAATATGCAGGATTATCTGCTGGAAAATAAGAATTTTTATTTTCAAAAAATGCAGAGAGACAACTATTAAAATGCTATTTTTTCACTTTGCAAAAAGTCGATATCATGTGGTTGACTTTTAAAAGTGAAAAGCTCTTGTGCTTGATGTGCTTGTGTCTCAATCAGACACAACTTTGAATAATATCTTGCAGTAGTAACCCCAAGGATAGCTACCCTTTTATGGTTTAACTTGATTTTACACTTACCTATCAAGATAAACACAGGATAAAAACTATGCTTAACACCTTAAGACCACAGCCAAATGTACACGTTGTGATCAAAACAAAATGTAAACAAAAGATGGCATTTGCGCTATATGTCAGTCCAACCGTAATTCACCTCTTTCATATTAAATGCAACCACACTTATTATATATCATTTTATTCAGGGAAAACATGGCTTTCATTTAACATCACATATTTAAGTATGGAACATAATTTAAAATGAATAAATCTAAAAAAAATGGGAGAAAATAAGATTTTTTTTAAATTTTCTTAGTTCTATATGACATTTTAACTGTGAATGTCAAAATACTGTTTGCGTTTACTGGAATAAAATACACATATTTGTATTCAGCGATGTCTCACGTGTAAAACAGTACCCCCTATGTACAGGTTATTTGGTGTTTTGGGAAGTTACAGGGACAAATATAGCACGTTACACTTTTCAGTTTTTTCACATTGACATTCGGCAGTTTGGTTACGTTGCCTTTGAGACTGTATGGTAGCCCAGGAATGAGAATTACCCCCATGATGGCATACCATTTGCAATAGTAGACAACCCAAGGTATTGCAAATGGGGTATGTCCAGTCTTTTTTTAGTAGCCACTTGCTCACAAACACTAGCCAAAGTTAATGTTAATATTTGTTTGTGTGTGAAAAATGCAAAAAACTAATTTGAACGCCAATTTTGGCCAGTGTTTGTGACTAAGTGGCTACTAAAAAAGACTGAACATACCCCATTTGCAATACCTTGGGTTGTCTACTTTTGAAAATGGTTTGCCATCATGGGGGTAATTCTTATTCCTGGGCTACCATATGGTCTCAAAGGCAAAGTAACCAATCTGGCGAATTTTAATGTGAAAAAACTGAAATGCAAGCCTTATATTTGACTCTGTAACTTTTGAAAACACCATAAAACCTGTACATGATGGTACTGTTATACTCAGGAGACTTTGCTGAACACAAATATTTGTGTTTCAAAACAGTAAAAAGTATTACAGCAATAATATTGTCAGTGTAAGTGTCGTTTGTGTGTGAAAAATACAAAAAGTCACTTTCACTGACGATATCATCGTTGTAATACAGTTTACGGTTTTAAAACACAAATATTTGTGTTCAGCAAAGTCTCCCGAGTAAAACAGTAACCCCCATGTACAGGTTTTATGGTGTCTTGGAACGTTATAGGGTTAAATATAGTGCTAGCAAATTAAATTCCCTATACTTTCGGCCTGGGTTGTCAGGCAGGTCCCGCAAATTGTAATTAAGTAAAATACATAATTATGTAAAAAATATTACATAAATATATATGTAGAATTAATACATATATACACGTGTATATATATATATATATATATATATATATATATATATATATATATATATATGTATATATAAGAAAAACGAGATGCTTGCACTCCTGGATTAGGGAGTAATTGACCGGTGCTGGTCAGGCACAAGATACAAAAAAAATATTGGAAATGACCGCACTCCAAGGACTTGATGATAGTAAAAATAAAATATAACTTTTATTCTATATCATTTAAAAATATCGACGTTTCAGCCCCAATACTTGGGCTTTCATCAGGATGGCAATAATTTAAAGCCCATGTATTGGGGCTGAAAAGTCGATATTTTAAATGATATAGAATAAAAGTTATATTTTATTTTTACTATATTTTATTTTTAATATCATCAAGTCCTTGGAGTGCGGTCATTTCCAATAATTTTTTTATATGTATATATATATAATTTTTTTAAATAGTTTGTATTTATATATATATAGGTATACATATAGTGATATATACTTATGTATATAGATATATATATATTATTTTGTTCTACGTGTATTTTGATATCAATATATATATATATATTCATACCTTAATAATAAGGTAATACCTTATTGCAGCTCCACCGTATAGGGGGATTATCTCCATATATGGTGGAGCTGCAATAAGGTATTACCTTTTTGGCTTATAGTCAAATCATTACTGTACAGTTTAAATAATATAAAAATAAAAGCTACACCAGAAGTTATGTTGTTGCACTTAAGATGGCCTTTCCTTAGTCAAATGAATCAAGTTTTGACAACTCATTGCCTGGTAGCGGCAAAGATTATCATTGCCAGGAATTGGAAAAATACACAGCCATTTAATGTATTACAGCTTACTCAACAACTGAAATATCAGATTCAAATGGAAACAGGGTTGAATAAAACCAAAAATCATTATAAGGACTATGATAAATGGGTAAATTGGCAAAAAAAATTGGAGCAATTAGAGAGGGAATTATTGTTAAGCGATTTAATAAGCCCTAGAGAGATAAGTTCGAAATAGACAATACTCCTCACAATAAGCAACAAATACGACTGACTGAAAGATATAGTGTGAATGAAGATATGAATGTGTTAATCTTTTTTTTTTTTTCTTTTTGCTGGGTTCCCCCCCGCCCATTTTGTCTCTATGGTAAGGAGATACGTCTTAAGAAATACCAATAGAAAGAGAATAAATAAATGTATAAAGTTTAAATAAACAAGGAAATTTTAAATAATAAAAAAATATATATATATATATATATATATATATATTCAGTTAGAACTAAATTACACACATATATATATATATATTTTAATTATTTTTAATTATTATCGTTTTTTTTTACGTATTTCCATTTTTTTATTATATATAAATATATATATATATATATATATATATATATATATATATACACTTAGATCATATATATAATATAGGATCTAAGTATATTTTATTTGTAACTGTAATATATTTTATTTTTAACTAATATTAAATTTTTCACAGGAGAGGGGCAGAGACAGTGTCAGCCAGTGATTTCAAATCATTGGCTGACACACAGGATAGGTGCTCACAGTGACTGGCTGTCACTGTGATCACCTCCTGCAGATCACGGTAACTGGCCACAGGGGGAGTGCCTGGGCCTGGCATGCCCCCCAACCACGATCTGCAGCATCCATGTGCCGCCGGCCACGTGGGAGGCAAGACCGCCCAGGGCGTTCTATGCTGCCCTGCGGTGTTTAGAGCCATCCAAATAGGGACAGCATAGAACGCCCTGCTGTCTTAAGGGATTAAAGGGACACTTTAGGAACCCAGATCACTTTGTATTTTAAAGATATTGCAATGTTTACATTGCAGGGCTTAACACACCTCTCGTGGCAATCTCAACCACAAAATATTGCTTCTGCACCCACAGCTAAGTCAGACTTGGGTCTTTGTGTTCTATGTCCTCACACAGTGCATTAGTATATCTAATGTCCTCGGATGCTTCTTATAAAGAAGCATTGGATTCAATGCATCTCTATGAGAAATATTTGGTAAAACAGGTCATTTTTGTGCATACGCATTAAGTCCACTGTGCTCTATGAGAAGCATTGGATTGGACGTCAAAGCTGGATTCCGTCCATTTGGGGCAATAGAAATATAATGTTATTGAACGCTATATAGGTTGCCTTTAAACTGCTAATATTTCACTTCTGTCATTCGTGTCAATAATATATTACGTCAATGGCATATCAATGAGTGTTATAACAGCTGTCAATGCTGACTTTATATCTTGATTCTTGAAGCTGCACTGCCTACCACACTTGACTCTGATACAACATTCCAGAGATAGAATGATCATTATAAAATGTCACATAGGTAAGACCTCTCCAATGTTGGTGACAGTCACATGTCAAAATCACAAAGTTCTTTACTGAACCCATCTCATGGTATTTAATACAGACAAGGCTTATTAAAATCTGGTGCCTTTGAACTGCTAAAATCCTGAAGTTCTGTATTGAATTTAACTCTATACTAAAAAGCAATGCTAGTTTCATCAAATCAAAAGTTCCATTAATGTCTTGGGATTCAATTATTTGTAAAATCTATTGTTATGTCTTTCCTGCTAGTAGACTTCAATAAATAGCCTCACATGTGCAAACAACAAGGTTGTTAGAAGTAAGATACAGACTCCCAACGGAGATGCGTGAGGCTAATTTAGTAAGAGAATCAAAGACCATATGGAATGAAAAGACAGGTTCATTAAACAAAATAAAAGCAGAGATTATGTGTGTGTTTTACAGCCAAATTCTATTTGCCTGCTATCAAATTATATGGTATTATTTTATTGTTTTATTGATTAACATAAAAGAAACGTTAAAAAAAAATTAAACCGTGACTCAAAAGATCAATAACGCTACTTTTATTAAATACGTCATTACAGCAGGAACATGGCGTTGCTATAGAAATGTGTTAGATGTATTGCCATCTAATCAATAAAAACAGACTGTATGAATAAGCATATACTTGTTACACAATGATAAGAACATATTAAGTCTTATGCCTGCCATAAAAAGAGATGTGATTGGAGGAGCTACATTGTCTGACTAAACCACTGTCTACCAGAAAACATCAGGAATCGCTCTTACTAAGGATTATTTTTTTTATCATGGATCATTCTGAATGGAGGATGCATTTATTAATTATAGGGTCTGACAAAGTCGGCTACTGTCTGGCTAACCATTAAAGGTATACTCCAAGCACTGACTGATTTAATGATTTGAAGTGGTCACAGTGCCTGGAGTCTTTATATCCAGCACTACACAGATGGAATTTGAAACCTTTTGCTCTGGAGGTGTAACTCTACTTCCGTCAGCGTCATTGGGGCGGTCCAGAATAAGAGTTTCAGGTTAGGTAATGTCAATACTGTGCATATTCCTTTGCACAGCCTCAGCTGACGCTCTCAGCCAATGAATGGCCGGCAGGATTGACTTCCATCTTATGCAGCTCTGCAGAAGCTGGATCTCATCAGTGACCACTAGAAGACCCGTGGTATACACCGGGAACACAGGTAAGAGGGAAAACTGTTGCAACATATTTTACTACCAGGAAACAGGGCCATCATAATTACTACAACTGGCTATACTCATTATGATGCGTGTAGTAACTATTTAAAGTAAACCTATAATACCAGAAATATGTTTCCAGTTTTCTACCAGTTTGGCTTGACTCATGTTATACAATTAAGTGTTTCTTCCTTTCATATGGATAAAAGCTCATCTTTTCATTTATTTCCATTACTGTCTCCTGTTGTTACACTTGCTGTAAGACACTCCTCTCCTGCATATCCCTGTTTGGGAAGTACTAATAAGGTTAAACACCCTCCGCACTTTATTTTGGCTTTGTGCAAATAAAACATGTCTGTTCTCCCTCTCTCCATTGTCAGATTGTTTGTCGAAAGCTGCTGCAATAAATCATTCTGTTTTTTTCTCTCCTCTCTCTGTGTTTCTTTCACACAGAGCCGCCTGCCCCTTATCCTTCCTTCCCCTTGCAGGCATTTCTTTCCTTTTCACTGAATTCAAGCAGGAGAGAGGCCAAGAAGTGGGAAACCGCATGTCTAATAACAGACATTTATTTATTTATTTATTTATTAAAAATTCTTAAGAAACGCAGTCTTATTACCCATAGGGTCTCGATGCGCATACCAGCAATCAAAAACAAGCAAAACAATATCCAGCACACAACAGCATTATAATCACATGCATTTGAACCAGGTTAAAAATTTCATGTCGATGGGCGTGGCCGGACCGTTCAAGGGAATGGACGTGTGAGCGATCGGCTCCGTGAGAAATACCCGCAATACAGCAATTATACTAGCGTTTATTGAGAAAAAATACCCAACTGAACCTGCCTTGCCTAGCCTAGACATTATGGCACAACGTATGACCAAAAAAACTAAACCCAGAGAGACACCATCGCTGCAAAGTGCGACCAAGGCCTCGCCACCACGCCGAGCACAAGATGGCGCAGACAGGCCTAACTCCCCGGCCTCGAGTTCAGGACGGAGCGATGTCACGTCTATATCCCACCGGGAGATACCAGCCACTGAATCCGCTATACAGAGAATGTTGGATAGCCTCCAGACATCCTTGAGGGCGGATTTCACCCTAATCGCAAAAGAAATTAGAGATGATGTCAGGGCGCTGGGGGAGAGAATGGACTATATCGAAACTAAGACGGAAGAGATCATAACCGCACATAATAACGTGGTAACCGCATATGATACCATGGAAGCTAAATTGACTTCTATATTTGCTAAAATAGCCGACCATGAAGACCGAGACAGGCGGAACAACGTACGCATCCGAGGTATTCCAGACAGTGTAGGCCCCAGCGAACTGGGCAATTATGTATGCCGCATCTTTCACCTCTTGGCACCAGACCTACCGATCACCGCATTGCTGCTGGACAGAACACACAGGCTACCCCGACCCAAACATCTCCCTCAGTCCGTCCCGAGAGACACTATAACCCGTGTACATTATTACACTACCAAAGAAATTATAATGGCGGCTGCCAGGAAGAGACCCACACTCCCTGAGGAATACAGCAAAATCCAGTTATACACGGATCTATCTGCACATACGTTGAATGCTCGGAGGAACTTTGCTCCCGTAACCAGCGCATTACGAACGGCGAGTATTCCTTACAAATGGGGTTTCCCTGCAAGAATTATCATCAAACGGAATGGCATTGAAAGACACATTACCAACTTAGAAGAGGGGAAACGAGCTCTGGCTGAATGGAACATACCGATGACTGAAAATGGGGAACCCACGCCACCGTCATCCACCCCACAACACGCTACCACAGTGACAACCTCGCCAATGAAAATCACTCACGACTGGGCCACAAGCACGAAAATCAAATGACTTTTGCCACATTTGCAATCTGGGACAGTGTAAGCCGATCTTGGCGGCAAAGAGCCGCGAAACGAGAAAGTCAGGCTCGGTGGATAAGTACCTTGTTACTTGCCTTACTTTCTGGTGCATATCCTACTGCATATCCTTATCTTTACTTCATCTATTCTCTATGTTTTATCTACTCTAATGTTAACACTGATGCCTCCCTCTGTTATATATGACCCTTCTATGCTGGGGAGCTGGGGTGTGTGGTGTTGGGGTTGTGGAGCCGCCAGTAGTGCATGGCGACTCCGCATCTGGTTCTCCATTACGCCCCAGAATATCAGAGGAGTTTTATGTGTATTTTGGGTTGTTTATGTTATGCGTTCCTTTTTACCCCTTACTTTTACGCTTTGTCACACATGGTATATATTTGACCCCCAAGCCATTAGCTTACTCATGAACGACTGCATACCAAGACAATTTACTATTTCATGTACCAGGCCATAAAACTACCTATCGAGGGGGCAGCAGAAGTTTCCCATGTGCTACCAAGATGGCCGCCTGGGCATGGGAGTTCCCACGAGTGGGGCCTCCTATGAGTAGCCGGCCATCACAAACAGTACTGTAATGTCTTACTCCCCTAGGGGACATGAACGTATTACTCTCTAAATTATGAACACTTAACCAAGATGGGGGTCGAGGGTAACCTCTCGGCCTATTAGGGGCATCCTCTCATTCACCCCGGCTAGCGGGTCTTCTCAACCCCCACGTGAGGGCTTCAGTGCCCATGAATATCTCGAAAACCGGGTCCTACACTACGGACCCTTCTTATGTACATAGTTGGTTTTACTCCCTTTTGTTATTCTTCCCCCCCAACTCTCCTACCCTCGCCAAGGCAATTGTATATCGCTTTACACCTGTACCTGTGTATTACACTAACGTACACCAGCCAGCTTATATTACCACAGACAGTCGCATTACTCTATCACCCCACCATTCGATTCTAAATGACACTTAACCTACTCTCAATAAATGCCAAAGGGCTTAACTCACCTCACAAACGCCGTATGGCGCTGTTAGAAGCACAGAAACAGAAAACGCACATAGCATTTTACCAAGAGACTCACTTCCAAACTTATAAATCCCCTAAATTCTCCTCCAGATATTTCCCAATCGGATACCATTGTACGTACAAGAAAAAAAAAAGAGGTGTTTCTATTTTGCTCAGCAGGGACATAGCATTTCAGCTGATAAAGAAAATAAGCGATAGAAAAGGTCGTTATCTCCTATTGCAGTGCATAATAAACAATGTTCAATACACACTGGTTAACGTGTATGGCCCGCCTGACAACCATCACCTTTTCCTAGACCAAATTTTGACGTTAGCAAATGCCCATAAATTCGGAAATGTCATAATTGGAGGCGACACAAATTTCATCCTAGATCAAAACCTAGATACGACCTCCTCCTCCAAGATTTCAGGCAATACCACTAAACAAAGAACACGCTCCATTTCCCTTCTAGAAAATACTCTACAAACACACTGGTTTATTGATATTTGGAGAATTCTACACCCCCTACTTAGAGACTATACATTTCACTCCTTAGTTCACAGCTCGTACTCCAGAATAGACCGATTCCTCATCCCCCCCACACTCGCACCACAAATAGCAACAGCGGACATAGGTACCATCACCTGGACAGATCATGCCCCTATCATACTGAAATTTGCAACGCAACACCCTACTAGTGGGAATCGCACCTGGCGTCTAAATGATACCCTCCTGACCGACCATAAACTAGTGACACAAATCACCAAAGAATTAGACACTTATTTTAGTCTAAATGACACTGGAGAAATCAGTATAGAAACTATTTGGCAAGCCCACAAGGCAGTCCTACGGGGCCAATTCATCAAACATGCTAGCCACAATAAGAGGCTTCGGACACAGGCATATATTGATCTACACAAGACACTAGCTAACCTCACTCGCATTAACAAAATAGCGCCATCACATACCGTCACACGAGAGATTCATGATCTACAGTCACAACTGAAAGACATGGAACTGGAAAAAACGACCTACTTAATGTCGAAACTGAAACACAAATTCTTTAAAGACGGAAACAGAGCAGGGAAGACGTTGGCAGCACAACTCAAAGCTAAAACACTATCGTCCAAGATTGCATATCTCACTGCAAAGCAGGGCGAAAAGATCACGGATCCACAAGAAATTGTGGAAGAATTTAGCCGCTACTATAGCGGCCTATATAACCTGGCAAAAGAGCCGGACTGCCACTCCCCCACGCAAAACGACATAGATACATATCTGAAGGATATCACCCTGCCGACCCTCACCCCAGAAGACTGTCAATCCCTAATACGACCCTTTACGCCCCAGGAAATAAAAGACGTTATTAGACAACTACCAAAACATAAATCACCTGGTCCGGACGGGTTTACAAACTTATACTATTATACGTTCCAAGACCTTCTAGTACCCTACCTGACTAAATTGTTTAACCGCTGCTTTCAGGATGGCGCTTTGCCTACCGCTATGCTGCAAGCTTTCATCTCAACACTACCCAAACCTGGGAAACCCCCAACCCAATGCTCCAATTTCAGACCCATATCGTTATTAAATTGCGACACAAAGATTTATGCCAAACTTTTAGCAAATAGAATCAACCCCATCCTCACCCGCATAATCCATAACGACCAGTCAGGCTTTGTTAAAGGACGGCAAGGTACAGACAATACCAGGAAGATTCTTAATATACTATCCCATATTGATGCGACACACACAGAAAGCCTCCTGTTAGCTTTAGATGCCGAAAAGGCATTTGACCGTCTCAATTGGAAATACATGATTTCAGTCTTACATAAATTCGGTTTCCCACGAGAACTGACCCGAGGTATTATGGCTCTCTATAAGGAACCAACAGCTCAAGTATCCAACTCAGGTTTTACCTCACTGCCATTCAGCCTCTCAAACGGTACCAGGCAAGGCTGCCCGTTATCCCCCCTCCTCTTTATCCTAGCGCTAGAACCCCTAGCACAAAAAATTAGAAACGACCCACTTGTCTCAGGAATACAGATAGGGCAATCACAGTTCAAACTTGCTATGTTTGCTGACGACATTTTAGTTACCATTAGTAACCCAGACACTTCTCTACCACGCCTTACACACCTCCTACGAGATTATGGCAAAATATCATATTATAAATTAAACCAAAGCAAAACACAGGCCCTACCCATTCATGTCCAAGCACCAACAGTTGACAAATTAAAGAGGACATATCAATTTGACTGGAGACAGAAATACGTCACCTATCTGGGTGTAAAGCTTGCGTTACATCCGCACACCACCCTATCACTCAACTATGGACCTTTATCACACACATGCACCTCTTTCTTCCAATCATGGAAACACATCCACCTATCTTGGTTGGGGCGTATTAATGTAATTAAAATGATCTTATTGCCAAAAATCCTCTATGTTTTTCGGATGCTACCAATCCAAGTACCACCACAAATGCTTAGAAATATTCAATCTACATTATCCCGTTACATATGGGATAAGAAAAAACCACGTCTACCCATGTCCTTACTCCAACAAACATCGCCTGAAGGAGGGTTAGGTACGCCTAAAATATCCGCATACTATGAAGCTGCGATATTAGAATCGGCCATTCGTGTCCATGCTCACAGACACACGTTCCAATGGGCAGACATGGAACACGACAAGTCCACACCACACTCACTATTACATATCATGTGGTCTCCTAAAGTACACCGTCCCCCAAAACTCTCACTATACCCAACCTCAGCCTTAATGTTAAAATATTGGGACAAACTGTTGTCAACAGTATCAGAAAAGGGAAAATACTGTGTAGAGGCTCCTATTGAGGCATTGACCCTACTGACCCCTTGGTTGTCACTGAAAACCTGGGCCAAATATGGGGTTAAATATATCAAGGACATATGCACATCCTACTCTATTGAACCATTCCCCGACTTACAGAAACGTTTGCATCTACCGAACTCCCTGATATTTCAATATCTACAATTAAAAAGTGTGATAACCTCCCAAGTCTCATGGCATCACTCAATGCCCCCCCAACGTGTAAACAGTACTATTGCCATTATATCCAGGTGCCGAAACGCACCGTTAAAGCCTAAATCTCTTTCGATTTGCTACAAATCTATCCTAGATTACCATGCCCTCCACTCCTTTCACTTCACACGCCAGTGGGAAAAAGAAGGCATCTCTAACCTAACGGAAGATGCTTGGCTCAAAGCCACCAACGCCCTGAAAGGTATTACCTCATGCTTCTCCCATGTAGAGGCACACAAGAAAGTGATCTACAGATGGTACCTTACCCCCCACAAAATGAATCAAATATACCCTAACACAAACCCCATGTGTTGGAGATGCTCGAGCACCATAGGCACTATGATGCATATTTGGTGGGAATGTATAGATATTCGGCCGCTCTGGTCCAAGGTACAGCTAATACTAAACCAAATCCTACAACACGAAACACTCATTACTCCAGAGATAGCACTCTTGCTCCTCTACCCGGCTCACTGGGATCGAGCAGACAAAAAACTAGCCTCTATCGTGCTCTTAGCAGCACGCCACCTAATAGCACAGAGCTGGAAGAGTACTATATGTCCCTCTAGAAGGGAACTCATAGAGAGGGTAAAATTATTCTACAAGTATGAACTGCTTACTGCAGACTCATATACGAAGAGACAGCGGTTAGAACTAATGTGGAAACCCTGGGTTGCCCTCTTGGAGAAGGACAACCCCTAGGAGTTCACTCATATAAACCCCATAGCATACAACAGCAGTACCTCCACTAACTGAGTGTAAGAGGGAGGGCCACACCAGAACAAAACTACTCGATAACGTTGGGTGACTGATATGCCAACATAGGTTATCACAAACTATTACATGTTATTTGTCCTAGATTGGTAAAATTTCCCACATACGAAAAGAACTGTATGAGCGCCCACTTACAACTGTTACATGTGGACCATCGAGTTTTGTGTATAAGCGATTTTGTACATGCGATACAGAATATTGTGAATGACAATGTAATGTAATGCACACTATCGACACATTGTATGTATATATATATGCACTGTTAATACAATTTGCTGCCTTGGTACGTACCCTCCCATACCCCATCCCCTCCCTTTTTCTTTGTTCTGTATCCCACACCCCCTAAGTATTTGAAAAAATAAAAATCTCAAATTTCAAAAAAAAAATAAAAAAATTCATGTCATCCCGTATGCCTGAGCAAATAAAACTGTTTTTAAGCTCCGGCGGAACTTCAGTAGATCATTCTCAAGTCTTAATGTCAGAGGCAGGGAGTTCCAAAATTGCGCTCCCTGAACATCACTCGTCCTCCCTCCGCACTTTTTCTTTTTAAAATTTGGAATCTTCAATAAGGCTAAATCAGCCGATCTCAAGGATCGACTGGGAGCATAGCGTGTGAATTTATCCTTCAGATAGTCTGGTCCCATACCGTGGATTGCCTTATATACCAAACAACCATTTTTAAACAGAACCCGTTCACGAACGGGCAGCCAGTGCAGGGCTTTTAAAGATGGAGTGATATGGTCATTGCGGGCCACACCCGTAAGTAGCCTAGCAGCTGCGTTCTGTATCAACTGTAGCTTGTGTATGATGTTCTGAGGCAGTCCAAGGTACAGGACATTGCAGTAGTCCAATCGGCTACCGATGATGGCGTTGACCACCGAGATTTGATCGGAGGGGGCAATAAATCTAAAAATAGACCTCAGAAGCTTCAGGTGGTAGTGGCAAGAGCTTACCACCTGATTGATCTGGGGCTTCAGTGTCAACCTAGAGTCGAAAATGACTCCCAGATCTCTGACCTTGGTGGCAGGACTCGGAGATGGAGAAAACGAGTCCGGCCATGAGGGAAGGATACTATTCACCTCCTGGTTACTGAAGATGATGCATTCAGTTTTGGAGCCATTAAGTTTTAAATAATTGGCTCCCATCCACGACTGGATATCCTGTAGGCAGGAAGAAAGATTGATTTGATCCTCCTTTTTCTTGGCCAGGCGAAAGTACAACTGGGTATCGTCGGCATAGATATGATAGGGAAGCATGTGGCGGCGGATGATATGGGTCAGTGGCCTCATATAGATGTTAAACAGGATTGGAGATAAAGCCGAACCCTGGGGGACTCCACACGTCAGGGCGATGTTAGAGGAGTAAAATGTTCCCAATTTTACCCTTTGAACCCTGTCGTGGAGAAACGAAGTCACCCAAGCCAGCGCCCTGTCATCCACACCAGCCACAGTAAGTAGCCTCTCTGTCAATCTATCATGATCGATGGTATCGAAGGCCGCCGATAAATCCAGGAGTATCAGGGCAATTTCCTCCCCTCTGTCCAAGGCCCACAGGAGATCGTCGTGGACTTTAACCAGGGCAGTCTCTGTCCCTCTACCAGGTCGAAATCCCGATTGGAAGTCATCCAGAATGTAATTAGATTCCAGGTGAGGCTGAATCTGCCATACCGCCGCTCTCTCGATGATCTTGGCCAAAAAAGGCAAGGTGGAAATAGGTCGATTGTTGCTCAACTCGGAGCGTGGCACAGTTGGAGTCTTCAGCAGGGGGATAACCACAGCCTGCTTCAGAATGCCAGGAACAACTCCGGTGGCAAATGACATACTAACAATGTCTGCAATATAGGGGGCCAAAACATCAGCGGCATCCTTCACCAGCTGAGCAGTGCAGGGATCCAGCGATGAGGACGATGCCCTGAGAGACTTGAGGATGATCAAAATCTCGGGTGTACTAACGGGTTTAAAATTCGAGAACATCGGGCCATCATAGGGTGTAAAAGTGCAGAGCACAGCCTTCTTATCTTTGTGCTGATCAGCACACTGTGAATTGACAGGATGGGAGGGGAAGCAATGCTGTTTTTAATCTCTGATTTTAGAAAAATCTAAACATTCGTTAGCAATTCTGTTAGCACAATGTATGATATCTGAGTCATTATCATTTAAGATTAAGTTGTATTTGTCATGACAGGTACCCTGTAAGCATTGACCCATGATTGTAACTTAAATGATGTCACTATACATGTGATAACAATGGGTTTGTTGTTAATTACACCATGTTTGAGTGCATGATGTAAATGACATCACAGGCGATATATATATATATATGTTGATGATGCATGCTGTAGTGAGTTGCCAAGTGAGTATTTGCCTGGACTGACTGATAGCCTGTATAGATCTGGCCATGTCCATTAGCCACAGTAAGACTAAGGTGACATGGTTAACTTCTATAAAAACAATAATGAAATATATTTATTTAGGAATCACTCAGAAACTAATTACAACGCAACTCCTCGTCCACCTTCTGATTAAAAAAACAAACAAGTGACTGGATCATCAGCTGAGAGCTTGTGTAAGGTTCTTATAAAAAAATGAATAATTACATTTTTAAAATGCATTATGGTTCCCAGTGATTCTTGTTTAAGTAGGAAGATGCTGTAAATTATTTCATCCCAATGCTGTATGTATAGATATTTCTCCTGAGGACCTTCTATTAACCATGGATGGTCAAGCACATTTTTATTCAGCCCAAGAAAAAATGCAAGGGGGATATTATACCAATAGGTGATCCCCTTTTTATTTCCCTCATCCCATTACCTGTATTACATATTTACATAGGCTGAAAAGAGACATGTGTCTACCAAGGTCAGCCCTTTTTCACATCTGTTGTTGCTGTTGATCCAAATAATGCAAAAAAAAAAGTTTTAAGTGCTTTCCAATTTTTCAACAAATTAGGAAAAAAAATCCTTCTTGACCTCAGAATGGGAGTTAGATCTCTCCTTGGATCAAGACTCTGTTATCCCACAAATTAATCTTTTTATCTCTGAATGTTATTTTTTGCAAGTATTCATCCAGATGATAAATACGTTTCCAGACAATGGTTTGTATTGGCCCGGAATATATTTGTATAATGTTATCATATCCTCTCTGAGGCGGACGTTTTTCTGAACTAAACAAATTTAAATGTGTTAACCTTTCTCTATAATTAAAATCTTCCATTGCTTTTATTATATTTGTAGCCAGCCTCTGCACTTTTTCTAGCGCCATAATTTCCTTTTTTAGAACAGGTGCCCAAAATGTCATTATATTCAAGGTGTGGTACTGACATTGATTTAAAAAGAGAAAAATCATATTTTCATCCCAAGAAGTAATGTCCCTTTTTATAGATGACAATACCTTACCGGGCTTGGCAACTGCCGATTGACGTTGCACATTGTTGCCTAGTTTGTTGTCTATTAATTCTTATCGTAATACACTATCGTTTAGGGTATAAGTTGCTTGTGCATTCTTTACCCCGAAGTGCATAACTTTACATTTATCTACATCAAATATAATCTGCTATTTGAGTGTTCAGTCCCCCAGTCTATCCAAATCCCTCTGCAGCAAAGTAATATCCTGCTCACATAGTATTATGTTACAAAGTTTTGTGTCATCTGCAAATGCTGAAGCATGACTTTCAAAGTCTATTTCAAGATCATTTATAAATATGTTAAATAGAAGCAGTCCCAGAACACAATCCTGAGGGACATCACTTACCATTTTTGAACAGCTTGAAATATTACCATTAATGACAACTCTCTGAACCTTCTCTGTAAGCCAATGTTCTACCCAAAAACATTAAGTACTCATGGGTGAATACCGTCAGGCCCCAAAGCGTTGTTTACCTTAACTTTCTCTAGTTATTGCAGCACCTTGTCTTGAGTCATCCAATCACAATCTGTCTGCATATTGTTTGAAGCAATCATTTGTATATCTCATAGGTTCCTCCTTAATTTATACTGAGAAAAAATAGTTAAGTTGCATCCCTTTCCTGGTCTTCATTAATTAACAAATCTATCTCTGTGCACCTACACTTTCATTTTTTTTTGTTTTAAGTTTATGTACTTAAAAATATTTTTGGGGTTGTTTTTGCTCTCTTTCGCTATCACTTTCTCATTTTCTAGTTTAGCCACTCTAATTGCCTTTTTTTGCATGCATTATTGTCTTGCTTGTCTGATTATTTGTCTGATTTAAATACTTTTAATGTCCTTTCCTTATTTTTAACTTCCCCACTAAGCCACATTGGTTTCAATTAGTTTCTTTTATATTTATTACCCAATGGTACATACTAAAAAATTTACCTTTCTAATATTTGTTTGAAGATATTCCATTTATCTGTGCTTTTTAACTAAAGAGTTTATGCCAGTCAATATGTTGTAAAGCCGCCCTAATCTTATTGAAATTGGCTTTTTTGAAATTAGATGTTTTAGTATACTCCATGTACATTTACTTTTATGAGTTTTTTTTTTTTTTTTTAAAAAACACCATATTATGATCACTTTCCCCAAATGCACCCCAAACACTTGAATGTTGGTCAAAAGATCAACATTGTTTACAATCAGATCCAGACAAGCATCCTTTCTAGTTGGAGCTTGTACAAGTTGTGACATGAAAGTGTCATTTAATAAGTTCAAAAACCTGATTCCCCTTGCTGAACTATTGGTCCCTCTATCCCAATTTATGTCTGAGTAATTAACATCTCCAATAATTAGCGTAATACTCAGATGTGCAGCTCTACCAATTTGCTCTAACAATTGTTCTTCTTCATCAATATTAACGGGGGGGGCTTTATAGTTAAATAAAAGAGTTAACAGTGACCAGTGACAGCTCCATGGGAGAGAAAGTATGTAACTATAGTTGGAAACCATTGTATCTGCTATACCAGCTTAGTCCAGTTTCTATAAACCTTTTATACATTATCATAAAAAGCATTGCTCTGTATTTCATAACATTTCTAGCTTTTCCTGAAAGTCCTGACAACAAAATCCTCTATATAGACTTTAGGATTGGAATATACATAACGATGAATTATCATGGTAGAACACTAGTCTAATACTATCCTTTCCTTTTTGTGTCATTTTACCCCACTACCTCTAGCATGTAAGCTCATTAGGGCCCTCTACCCCTCTGTTCCTGTGTGTCCAACTTGTCTGGTTACAATTACATGTCTGTTCGTCCACCCATTGTAAAGCGCTGCGGAATTTGACGGCGCTCTATAAATAATATAATAATAATAATAATAATTGTATTCTATATAACCCTCTACAAACTGGTTTCTGAATGATTTAACATTTATAGGATATAAGTGTATATCATCATCTACCTTTTTACAGTAATAATTCAATCGGTTAGTATTAATTCATAATTCATTAATGCACTTGTAGAATGATGAACATATCGCATATACAATTGTCACATACTTAATAATATATTTCTACTGAACAAGCTGTTTGAGCAGTCAGTTAATATTTTTTCATACATGTTTTGTTTTCATTTGTGTTACATGTATGGTACATATTGTTTGTGTAACCTTATTGTTATAGATTCATTTATATCCCTCCTAATGTTCCCATATCTAGACATTGTGTGAAAATAAAGAGAAACATTAATTCCATTTAAAGACTCAGGAGTACAGTGATTTTTTTTTAACTGCTCACCTCTGAACCTCCTTTGTCATGTTTTATGTCAGTAATATACTGTGTTTTAACATGCATTTTATTTAATGTTTGTAAATTTCAACAGACTGTGCGTGCTTTGGAACAAGTTGTAGATGCATTTTGTCCAATAGACAATTGTGGGGCAAAGTTCTAAACGTGTAACTATCGACAAATAGATTCTATTGGTTTCCATGGCAATGTATTCACTTTTGTAATTTTGCCCAAGGTTGGAGCTTGAAACAAGTCTCTGTGAGGGTTTTACCCAATCTTTTTTTATTAATATTTTAAAAAAGAAAACAGAAAATGGAATGCAAGGTTTTCCTGTTTTATTATATAACTATACACAAATAAAACAGGACTTTTTAAATTGCATTAAAATCTTTTACTGTGACTGCTAGATGACTATTTTAGTTGCTGGATATGTGCAAATTTTAGACGCTGTTTGTACATACACAAAGCATTAACATTTTGCATAATTTAATTTTATAATGTAACACATATCATCCCAGAAAGCAAAGAGACTGAGCTGAAACTAAGCGTTCATTGGTCGTAAATTATGTCTTATCAGCTGTCTGATCCATCAGTAGTCGAGCTGCTGTAAGGGTTAAACCACCTTTGTTATTTTAATAGTGCATGTATTTTACACCTTGATGGCTTCTCTATGGACCTCATTTCCACAAGGTGCAAGTCATTTTATTTTTCCTATTCTTTTGCAGTTGGAGTGAAACTAAGCTGGCCAATGAACCAGACACGCTGACATTTGCTCACGTCTAAATTTCCAAACGTACAATTTTGTTTAAGCGTGGTTCAGGAGAACTCAACATCCATGCTAGTTTAAATGGTTGTGTTTCATTTGGAAACAAACAGCTTCCATTACCTAGGACACAGAACACAAGAATTTTAATGTCGAGAGGAATGGTCATGAAGCATTTTAATTATGCAGATTATCTTTTCAAGGTGTTTGGCTTTAATGTACCTTTTTTAAAATGAACTCTTGTAATCTGGTACTGATCTTAATTGGTCAAGCTGTGTACACGTTGCTTCAAAGCCATTGGCATCGGTTACAGTTAGCTTAGGAGTTGATTAAAAAATCTAAAACAAATAACTGTAGAATGTTCATGTTGAAATACAGACGAAAAATAAATATTTCTAAATGCCGTAAACAGAAAGATGATATTTTCCCTCAATCGCAAAATGTCATGGGCCAACAGACAATGTGTCAACTCTAAATTCCAGCTCTGAATTCTGCCACTTCTCATAGTGACAGCAGGCTGCTTATTGACAGCTGTTAAGCCAATAGAATTGGTTTAAATTGTATATTAAATCTGACTACAAATATACATGCACTTTTTTCAAGAAATCTTTATCTTACGAGTGCAGACTTGATTCTCCAGTTTACGGTGAGGAATCAATTTGTGAGTTTTTTTTTAAATAATCTCCAAAATCTCTCCAATGTTCACAGTGCAGTCTCTGGTGTACTGGTATGCATCATCTAGACACAAAAGGACAGATTTAAAGGGGAGAGGGGGGCGGGTTCAAAATGTTGCCAATATTTAACATGAATTTTTCAGCAAATATTTAGAAATATTCATTGAATCTGCCAGATGTTTTTATCTGTTGCTTCTTTTGTGCTTAACCCCTTAAGGACACATGACATGTGTGACATGTCATGATTCCTTTTTATTCCAGAAGTTTGGTCCTTAAGGGGTTAAAGTAGCTTCCTCGTCATACTTTTGCTTTTAAATGTATCCTATTATGTCCCTCTACTTATCCTTGTTTTTATTATTATTATTTATTTTTTTTAATGTACCTTAGTTTTTTGTTACACATAGAGATAAAATAAAGGCTACTATTTCTCATGGGGAGCGTGATATTTGGCATTGTTTGAATGATGCGCAGAACTTAATCAAACGTAATCAAAGTTCCATTTAACTTTCTAAGCTGATTTACCCACAATCCATCAGCCAGCAGAGTCCCACAACTTTAACAGCTTTTTTCAGTGATGCAATGTACTCGTCATTTTTTTTTTGTTTTTTTTTAATCTTTTCTGATGGAAAAGTTTTCTGTTCCTCTTCTCCTTTTCTCTGCCATTGTAAAGTTGGAGGTCTTCTGAAAATCCTCACTTTCTACCGCAGTTTTTGAACTTGTATATGAACAACATAAAAACTGAATTTAACTGTCACTTTTCAGAACACTTTGATAAATAGCCAGAAAATATCAAAGCATCAAATATAATCACACCTCTCTCCATGTACATGATTTAACTGGGTTCTGTAATGGCATCTTCCTGTGTAGGTCTAATTGCACAGCTTTTCACAAATCAGATATCTCCTCTGGATCAGTCCAGCTCAAGAACAAAAATATTTATGGACATAAGTGTCAGGTGTGGATTATAGCTATTGGACAGAGGAATGGTGTGGATTAACCTATAGGAGTCTTGGAAAGTCAAGAGTGGTTTCATTGACCTACAAACTTTCAAAACAAATGAATTCTGGCATAGTCATTTATCATACAAACGAGGTGCAATGGGCTCTCTAGCAGTGATGTTCAGTTACCTCGGGGGTGGAGAGCAGTATCATACCTGATATTTCTTAGACAACATTTAAGCTTGAATAAACCTCAGCACATTGCACCCAATACCCTTAAAGCTTAGTATATTCCCTGTGCATGCTCCTTTAACCCCTTAAGGACACATGACATGTGTGACATGTCATGATTCCCTTTTAGTCCAGAACTTTGGTCCTTAAGGGGTTAAGGATGACATTTACTTTTATACAGACACAAAAAAGTAAAGACACACCCCTCTGCTCAAATACAAAAATAACATTTAAAACATTGATATTTACGACACATATATTCCCAATGAAAACATGTCATTGTGCATATGTTAATTGGGGTATAGCTAAAAACAGGCGACATAGGCTACTGATCTCTTGTCTGAAACCCTTGCCAGCCCTCCCTTTCTAACTCCACCCATTCGTTCCATGGTTGTCCAATCACAGACTTCCCAATGCAGCTCAATTAGACATTTTTAAGGGCATAGCTATTGCTGTCTCTTGAGTTTAGTTCCACCTATCTATACAACTAGGAAGTAAAGGACAGGTTGCCTGATTGACAGCCAGGAGGGTGTAGCCAGGGTCATTGATAAAAGTCTCAATTTCTATTGAAATCTGCACTTTTTGCAAAATGAAAAAGAGAAGGACAACAAGCTAAAGTGTTTTATGGGTGTGGAATCTTCCTGCAAGTGTTATAGTTGTTCCAAGCATGGCCTCGATACCAATCTGGGAAAGGTAAAATTTACAAAACACATGGGAAATGGTTGAAAGAGAAAACTCACTAGACATTTCTGCTCATATCTTTTTCGGTAAACAAGGATATTCACTGTATATGTCAGAGAAGCATATATGTAGAAAAACCTAATTAGGTATTTAAAAAGAAAAAAATACTTTTAGATATAGCATACAACATACATGTCTTATGTACACTTGTATTTTTAAGATTAATGGGTTTATTAATGTGTTATACATAATCTGATGAAAAACACATAATTATTAATACAAACTCTAGCTTTAATAGTCTATCCACAGAAAACTCAAATATTCCTTGAGATTACAAGTGAGTTGCAAGGTTGTGCTAGATCCGATTATAAAATGTAAGAATTCCACTCCAGTTCCCCTGGGTTCCTATTTTTATATATCTCCTGTGGTTTCTCATATATTAGTATCAGTCGCCTGTGCTGCTTGTATTTAAAATCCGCCAGGAAGCTCTGCCATAATTTTCCTACAATACTGAGACATATCATGGCATTATTTCAATCACTGTTATTTACTGTAACGGATTTGGGAGGGCTTCTTCTAAGTGACAGCAATAGAGATACCATTTTTTACATTCAAAAACACTGGTTATATACTTTTTTAAATGTTAACAGAAAATGTTCTACCCACCTTGTAACAAACAAAAAATCCCCCCCCTCCACCCCCATTACAATGCCCCACCCATATGATTTGCCATATGAGCCAACGCCAGTGCTGTACACATTGTATTTTCTCTGATCTGTTTACATTAAAAAGCCAGCAGGAACAGGCTATAGACACCAGAACCCCTACATCAAGCTGTACTGGTTCTGGTGACTATAGAGTCCCTTTAACGTGAGGTAAATTAGGGATTAGTGCAACTAATAATGTACTGCATTGCCTACTTACCACCAGATGAGGACAAGAGGATGGTGATGGGCTCAGGCTGCAGTCTGGCTCCACTGGTCTGGTGTTAAAACAGGCTCTCTGGAGGCAGTGCTCACAAAAACAATGAACAGGAAGCAGCTCCATTTTTTGTGGCCCCTTACACAGGTCACGGCCTGGGCCCCCAGGGCCTGACCATGAGTATGCCTACAAGGCCTGCCCATAAGCCTGATGCCTACAAGACCCACCCATGAGTTCACTCACAGGGAGGGGCTATGTGTTATTATAGAGGTTGTAATGTGTGTGTGTTCTTATGGAATGGAATGTATAGGAATATCAGTTTGTGTAAGGAATGTAGTGGGTGTTTATATGGGATGCAGTGTGTGTTTGTGTGTAAAGAATGCATTATGTGTTTCTTGGTATGTGCATGCGTAAGGGATGCATTGTGTGCTTCTGTGTATGTGTGCAAGGGCTGCATTGTGTGTGTGTGTGTGTGTGTGTTTGTAAGGTATGCATTGTGTGTGTATAAGGGATGCATTGTGTGTGTGCAATGGATGCATTGTGTGTTTCTGTGTCTGTAAGAGAAGAGTGGTGTGTTTCTGTGTGAGTGTAGGATACATTGTAAGTTTCAGTGTGTGTGTGTGAGTATGCATTCTGCATTCTGTGCATGTGTGTTTCTGTGTATGTGTAAGGATGCATTGTGTATGTTTGTAGTGTGAAAGAGAGAGTTTGTGGGGTAGGATAGGGCTGAGAGGGGAGCAGTTCTTTATTTTTATTATTATATTTATGTAGTTAATATAATTTATTTTGTATATTGTTTTCTTTAAGTTTTGTGTCTTACACTCCCCTTTAGTGTATCTCTTGCAAGCCCCTTGCATGTCTCTTATCCCCCTCTTTGTATGTCTCCTACATCCTCCAATCCTCTTTGTGTGTCTTACTCCCCCAAGCCCATTTGTGTCTTACTCTTCACAGTTCCTTGGTGTGTCTCTTTTCCCCTTAGGCCCCTCTGTGTGTCTCCCTCACTAGAGACTCTGTGTGTCTCTCTCCTGAGCCCCTCTGTGTCCCCTACCAGCCCCTCTGTGCTTCACTTTCACCCATTCCTCATCCGTTCTGTGTTTCTTCCACTCCCCCCGTTCCTTAATGATCTCTTCCACTTCCCCATCTCTTAGTGGTCTCAAATCCACTTCTCCCCCGTCCCTTAGAGGTCTCCCATCCTGTCCCTTATAACTCTCCCCTCCTCTGCTGTCCCTTAGTGTAGTCCCCTTCCCTCCTGTCCCTTAGTACTCTCCCATCCCCTCCCGTCCCTTAGTTCTCTCCTATCCCTTAGTGCTTTCCCATCCCTTAGTGATCTCCCCTCCCCACCTGTCCCTTAGTGATCTCCCCTGCACCTTAGTGCTCTTCCCTGCTACCCTATCCCTTAGTGCTTTCCACTGCCCTCCTGTCCCTTAGTGATCCCCCTCCCCTCATATCCCTTAGTGATCTCCCCTCCCCTGTCCCTTAGTGCTCTTCCCTGCCCCTTAGTGCTCTCCCCTGCCCACTTAACATAGTGATCTCCCTCCCCCCTGTCCCTTAAAGTTCTTCACACTCCAATCCCCATCTTACCCTTAGTGGTCTCTTCTCCCCCACCACATATTTCCTTTAGTGGTCTCCCCCCCGTGTTACTTAGTGGTCTCTCCTCCTTTCCCTCCCCCAGTGTCTTTTAGTGCTGTCTCCCCCCCAGTGTCCCTTAGTGCTGTCTCCCCAAATCCCCCCCAGTGTCCCTTAGTGCTGTCTTCCACCCCTTTCCTGTTGTGCCTCCTACCTCTGTGAAACGTGGCCAGGCAAGCGGACCACGGTACCAGAGGTTCTGTTTCCTGTACCCGGACGGACAGGAAGTGCTCACTGAGAGAGCACTTCCTTTCAGTCCAGCCGGGTACCGGATGCTCCTGATGCATTCTGGGTTGCCATGGAGAGAGCTGCAGAAAGCTGGAGAGAGGTGGAGACAGGTGGAGGATCCAGTGCCTGGCCATGAGCAACAGCAGAAACATGTCCATTCATGTACACTCAGCTGCAGCCAGAACTCAGGTAAATATGTTTTAAAAAAACATATTCTTGCCAGTTGGGGGAGGGTTACTCCCTGCTTCTGTCTCCTCAGCTCTTTTTCCTGAGTACCATTCAAAATAAAGGGTTGGATTAACATTTGGTGCATCTAACTGTTGAATCAATGTTAGCGGTCTGATATGCGCTGCTTAAAGGGAAACTATAGTGCTAGAAACACAAAGTTGGATTTCTAGCACCATAGTACCCTCTGCCCACTCCTAAAAACCCCTTTGTTCCAGCACCGATGTAATGTCAGTGCTGCATCAAGCTCCACCTCCGCTCCTCTTCCATCAATGTCAGCCGACTTCGGGGACCTGATGTGCATGAGTGGCAGCAATCCAATGCTTTCCTATGAGGTTTTCAATGATGCTGGATATCTGCATGCAAAGCGTGAGGACGTCCAGCGTAATTTACGAGACCAAAGTCCACTAAGGATCCGGAAGTCCTTCAAGTTGTTGTCTGGTAGGCAGCCACTAAAGGTTGAGTTAACCCTGCAAGGTAATCATTGCATTATCTCACAAACTGCAATAATTACAGTTGCAGGGTTAAGGGGACAGGGACACTGCACCCAGACCACTTCAATGAGCTGAAGTGGTCTAGGTGCTTAAAGTTAGAAGGTTAGTGACCCTCATTCACTAACAACAGAGAGGCTCTAGGAGAAAATAAAAACCTTAAAAGATATTTTAATCTAATTGGCTATTTGCACTACAACTAACTGGTATGGTTTAATATTTGCTACATATAAAAGGTTTATTGTTCATGACAGTTTCCCTTTAACAAATGTATACAGGATATAATATTTCTTGTGTACCGTCTAGGTTTTTTAAAATAGATTTCCACACAGAATTCAGTCTATGCTATCTGGGCAGACTAGATGGGCCGAATGGTTCTTATCTGCCGTCACATTCTATGTTTCTATGTTTCTATGTTTCTATCATTAGCCTCATTAAAATCGAAAAATATACTGCTGTTTCAGCAAGCTCCATGTGAATGTTTCAGTGTGTGTAATAACCGAAATAAACAAATCACCAGCAATTATCTTCTTTAAATCAATTGTCTGTCTGCCATCTTGATCCTGTAAGCCTTACACTGTCACTTTAAGCAGACTTTCGTTTTCAAATAAAAAGCTAAAATGCACAATAGCATGATTATTGACATATTAATAGACAAATAAATGTATAAAAAGGTTTGTGTTGGACTGGAATAAAGTGGTAAATGTTTAGAAAATGGTTTTTTTTTTACAGTATTAGAGAACCAGCACACGGTAACAATTTTCCAAGCATATATCGCTTCCCTGGCATTAACCCAGATTAGGAGCCTGTAATTAGGTAATTATAAAATCAGCTGGGCCAGTGCACTAGAATTGGTATCTTGTAATTAGGGAAGCGGTGAGTACTGAGGTTTGGAAGAGAAACGATAGTGTAAGGTAAGGTGAGAAAACTGTAAATATTTCATAATTAACAAAAAATTCAACCTGAAGTGTAGACTGTAAATTGTAAAAAGTGATATAAACTCCTCCACTATTATTATTAATATTATTATTATTATTATTATTATTATTATGTTATTTATATAGCGCCGTCAAATTCCGTAGCGCTTTACAGTGGGTGGACGAACAGACATGAAGTTGTCACCAGACAAGTTGGACACACAGGAACAGAGGGGTAGAGGGTCCTGCTCAACGAGCTTACATGCTAGAGGGAGTGGGGTAAAATGACACAAAAGGTAAGGATAGTATCAGACTAGTGACAGTTGCAGAAGAGGAATCAGTTGGGAGCTATTAACAGTTTAATTGATATGCTTTTATGAAGAAGTGGGTTTTTAATGATTTTTTGAAGGAGTGGAGACTGGGTGAGCATCTAACGGAGGAGGGAAGTGAGTTCCACAGGAACGGTGCAGCCCTCGAGAAGTCTTGAAGGCAAGCATCAGAGGTGGGAGTACGAACAGAAGATAGACGTAAGTCTTCAGCAGATGGTAAGGGCCTAGACGGGACATACTTGTGTATAAGGGAGGATAGATAGGTGGGAGCAGCATTATGTAGACATTTGAAAGCAAGAACCAGAATTTTAAATTGAGCCCTATATTTTATAGGAAGTCAATGTAGGGACTGACAGAAGGGTGAGGCGTGGGAGGTGCGGGCGGACAGGAAGATGAGCCTCGCTGCCGCATTCATTATGGACTGTAACGGCGCAAGTTGGGAGCACGTAAGACCACTGAGAAGTGGATTACAGTAGTCAAAGCGAGAAAGGACAGTGGAACCTTAGTTGCATCTGGCGTTAAGTAGGGGCGGATGCACGCAATGTTTTTTGAATAGTGATGTACCGAACTGTCCGCCGGCGAACAGTTCACGGCGAACTTAGCGTGTTCGCATTCGCCACGGCGGGCGGACACATGCGCAGTTCGATCCGGCCCCTATTCGTCATCATTGGGCAAACTTTGACCCTGTGCCTCTCGGTCAGCAGACACATTCCAGCCAATCAGCAGCACTCCCTCCCTTCCACACCCTCCAACCTCCCTCCCAGCATCCATTTTCGATTCATTCTGAAGCTGCATGCTTAGTGAGAGGAGGGAAGGTTTAGCTGCTGCTGATTACATAGGGAAATTGATAGCTAGGCTAGGGTATTCAGTGTCCACTACAATCCTGAAGGACTCATCTGATCTCTGCTGTAAGGACAGCACCCCAAAAAGCCCTTTTTAGGGCTAGAACATCAGGCTGCTTTTTTTTTTTTTTTTTCCTGTGTAATGTAATTGCAGGTGCCTGCCTGCCAGCTTCTGTGTGAGGTTCACATTGGATACTGTGCCTACTTGCCCAGTGCCACCACTCATATCTGTTTTAACAATTGGTTAAGCTTTAGATTTAAAATAAATAATTTGTTTTCACTGTAATAGAAGAGCAGTTGCCTGCCTGCCAGCTTCTGTGTCAGGTTGGATGCCTTGCCCATTTGCACAGTCAGTGCCACCACTCATATCTGTTTTAACAATTGGTTAAGCTTTAGATTTAAAATAAATAATTTGTTTTCACTGTAATAGAAGAGCAGTTGCCTGCCTGCCAGCTTCTGTGTCAGGTTGGATGCCTTGCCCATTTGCACAATCAGTGCCACCACTCATATCTGTTTTAACAATAGCTTAAGCTTTAGATTTTAAAGAAATAATATTTTTTCACTGTAATAGAAGAGCAGTTGCCTGACTGCCAGCTTCTGTGTGAGGTTGGATGCCTTGCCCATTTGCACAGTCAGTGCCACCACTCATATCTGTTTTAACAATAGCTTAAGCTTTAGATTTTAAAGAGGACAGGTGTCAATGTTAGGCGATTTCTGCCCTTTATGGATTAAAAGCAGACTCTGCATCAACTGTGTAATTTTCCATGGGAGTTTTGCCATGGATCCCCCTCCGGCATGCCACAGTCCAGGTGTTAGTCCCCTTGAAACAACTTTTCCATCACTTTTGTGGCCAGAAAGAGTCCCTGTTGGTTTTAAAATTCGCCTGCCCCAGGATGCACCGGACCTTCTGCGGACTCTGGGCATCCCACAGGACTCCCTCGCCCAAGAAGGACTTCCTCACCTGACCACATCGGACCATAATTGGGATCTGACGAAAATCAACCCGTTTGTCCCGAGAGGCTCAACCCCTGTGTCTTATGCTGCTGTCACTACCTAACACTCGTGACTCACCGTGGACTATATTCTACTCAGAAACCGCATGGATGACGCCCCAGCAGACAACCCTGGGACACCTATAAGAAACACCGATTTCTCCTTGGACTTGTAATGTATATGTCTGTTTAACAGAATGCCTCCCCCCCCCCATCCAGACCCCAAGAGACCATGGACAGACCCGTTTTCAGATGACGGGCCATATAACGGCTTTACTACCTCCCTAACACCTACCAACGAGGCCCAGCAATACAGTAATAACTCACCCACGCACACCCACCTCACAAACGACCAGACACGGACGAGCACCATTCCAGGAGCTGACGGGGAACACAAAAACACACACTGCCACACATCACGCCACACCTAACCACACACACATTCACATCAGGCCACCAATCGGGTACTGACCAAGGGAGGGCAGAGCGCACACACCAGCCCCAGGGTGCCGTCAACTACGACAGGTACGGTCCCCCCTCACACACCACAATGTTTGGCACAGTGCATATCCCCGATCGACCCACGACAGATCTTACACGACAGCTGGTAGACCTGCATGCCATGGTTCCCTAACCACCCACATTGAATAGCACAACGCAACTAAAGTGATAACACAATGTTTGAAATGTGCGACTGACTAGCTTACACTCGTAAACGGTAGGGAAGCCTCACTAAGTTATCTATCTCTGTTAAAGTTATGTATATATATATATGGGCTTATAATGTAGTTACCTGACTATCGTTTTGAGCACCGCGCAGATCAAACCGTACCCTTTTTCAGACCTTCTCTGATCTCATCCAACGTAATTCCTAGCCTAACTGGTCTGATAGTTACCTTTAAAGCTCGTTATCTCTCACACGCCTAACATAAAATCAAGCGATAACCACTGGGGTACCCTATTGCTTAATTACATAAAAGGAACATAGTCAGAAAATAGTAGGTAGCTTAAACTGTGCAATGTAAACAAGACGCTACGTAACTTAGGAAGTGATCACAATAATACCTAGTAGGCCACCGCTCTGCCACTATTACCTGGTCACTGCTAGTATTCAGAACGCTATCTCAACTCTTTAGTTCTTGCAAAATCACCATGTTAGCCTATGGGCAGTTCACATGTGGAAGGTGGGTACCCTGCCAAGGTATCAGCTGATATTCAGACTACATGAGCTGGCTGCCAACTCAGCTAAATCAGACAGGGACTCTAACCCAGGCAGTAGAAAACCCAGTGGTACACAAGCGGCAATCATCTTATTATTTGGTTTAGCACTGTAATTCTATTTAAATGCCTAGGATTTGTATAGCCTAGTATCACTCGCTCAATAGATCATCCAAACATGCTCTGCCTAGCCTGTAACTCAAATTGAAATTAACATAACGCTTAATCAGCCTGCTACCATACCGTTTTTTGTTTTTTCTCTGTTTTTTCTTTAATGATATAACAATTTGTTAGTTAATGCAAAGATCGCAGATTATCACAAGGATGTCTCATCACACCTTTTATATATAGGTGGCTTGTTTAGCGACATTTAAACCTGAGAGTTGCCATGTTGACAGCTACACTTATGGTGCAAATATAATGTTAATTGTTAATTGTAAAAAATTGTTAAAAATTGTATTAGCTCTATAGTAACACAATATCACATATAGTGCCTTCACCTACTTTAAGAGACGACAACAAAGTCGATAGCAAAGCTGTGTAATTTAACGCTGTCAGCCATACATGTATAATCACTAACAGATCCAAGCAACGACCGTGCAGATTACGTTGTCAAGCTGTATTATATGTCTATCTTGTTCAGTTAACCTTAAAAAAATGCAATGCCCTTCATGCCATAGTGTTATACCTTTCTATGTATTATCTGGTTTGCCTCAGCTGTTGTGGCAGAACAAACTGGCCTGTTACTTATTTGCACAAATAAAATAAAGAATTTAAAAAAAAAAAAAAAAAAAAAAATTCGCCTGCCCATTGAAGTCAATGGCGGTTCGCGCGGTTCGCCGGTTCGCGAACATTTGAGGAAGTTCGCGTTCGCCGTTCGCGAACCGAAAATTTCGGGTTCGCGACAACACTATTTTTGAACTAACAAGTTCCAATCTTAAAAAAACAATAGCACCATTTCTATTTGGACCAGAGCATAAACCAGCAATTTGTTACATTAATTACTTCTCAGGGGTTACTAATAATTCAAAATTGTGGCATTTTACACAGTCGTAATTTTTTCATTTATTCATTTACACTTTGCATTTAAGGATACATTGGAGGAAGAGGAGATAAAAGTGTTAATAGACTATATGGTATCCCTTATCTTGAAATATTTCCACAAAGGATCTGAAAGATTTGGGATCATTTTGTTACATATGGCATCTGTGAAATAATATATAGGCTATGATGATTTTATAAGAATCATTTTAGTAAATCGTATATAGGCTGCACTGGCATTTTGAAATTCCAATACAATTTTCATAAATCTAAGTAAGAACAATTTTTTCTATTTTTTTCACTTTTGCTAAAAAAGTTTGTACAGGTTCCACTTACCCCACCTTGCCATTGCCCAACATGCACATCTTACAATGACTGAAGCGAGCTGAACTTTTGACACACAATGCACAGTATATGTTTATGGGCTCTGTAACAGAATCCCCCGTACTCCGACCGAGTACCTTCCATTGATGGACGCTTCATAGCTTGCGCCGAAGACCACAAGCACCGCACCAGACACCGCAACCACTGCAGACTCCACAACCGCAGTAGCTTAACTGAAGCCTCGCCGTCTTCTGTCCACCTTGGATCAGCTTCTGTCCTCCAGGACCGTGTGGGAAAGACCTCTCCTCCAGGAGAGCGTATCAGGAACAGCTCTTAAAAGAGCTAAGTGATTAGAGCTCAAGGGAGTATGCAGAGCATAGCAATCTCTAGTGTGAATATAGCTGTCCCCTCCAATCACGAGACAAGACTACGTGTTGAGGGTCAATAAGATCTCTTTTAATCAGCACCAAAGGGCTTTCTTTTGTGCAAGTTTTACACACATAGTACCACCCACAATATACAGTAAAACACTCCCATTCATTCCCACAAAATCCTCCCCTCTGCCTGTGATATAATTACTGTACACACTGGGTTAATGTAATTATCACAGGCAGGAAAAATATACTTTTTACACATTTACTATAACTTTAAAACTATACATCCAATCTCCATATAGTTACATATTATTACTCACCATACTTCAAATACAAACATACTCAAAATTTAGGCAATTCCTTCCAGGGGTTAAAAAGTTAGTTTGAAGTCCATGGGC
Source organism: Pelobates fuscus (assembly GCF_036172605.1). Classification (NCBI taxonomy): domain Eukaryota; kingdom Metazoa; phylum Chordata; class Amphibia; order Anura; family Pelobatidae; genus Pelobates; species Pelobates fuscus. The sequence goes on from NC_086318.1 coordinate 437,298,645, forward strand.
ACCGTTCGTGCAAATAGCTTAGTCTCACTGTACGAACGGGACTTAGACGCTGCGGCTGAAAACTAAGTGGATGAGAAGGTAAGGGTCAGCGGTGTTTGTGCCGTTTTGTAGCCGATTTTAGTTCCAGAGATTTGGCTGCACACATCGTTGACCGCGTTCGCCTGAATAAAGATTGCTGCCGCCACTTGTTCGTTTGTACGAACGGCGGGCCCCCCAGGGGTTGGCAATTAACCTTGCAGTTAACCACCAGCCTGGGAGGTAAATTGACTGCACACTTCCCCTTGTGTGTGGTCCGCCTGTGCTGTAAATGGTTCGGTATGCCCAAATTACCGAACCATATGGGCAAAAGACATGTACAAGTTATTTTCACAGTCTGGGGACTCTAGGGACATGGTTTTAAAGGGGCATTGTTCCAATTCTCCCTATGTCCCAAAAATGTGCTTAAAGGGCCAGCACCAGTCACATAAAAGTCCATAAGCCCCAATAATGTTTTTAAAGGGCAATACACCCCCGGGCCATAGTCACAGGGCAGGAGGCTGGCCAGCAGGCCTCTCCAGAACCAAGTGGCAAAGGGCACTTTGTCACAGTATCCTCTCGCACATGTGCAACAATATCTGTGTAGGATCCCGCCAGGCGTATACAGACTTAGCTCAGAGACAAAAATGGTGACTCTATGTCTGAAATAGTGGAGGTAGAGAGCGGACCCCAGGTATGAAGTTCTAACATGGTTTGAATAGTTACAGTGGGGGGTATGTGGGCACTCCTGGCACCATCACCACTACATTGTGCTGTAGTTGCTATGGAATTTGGAGTATTTCTTTATATTCAATCAAATGAATGCACAGCATGACCATCATTTAAAATCACAGTGCTTTCAATAAAATTCAACACAAACACAGCACCCCTCACACACACATAAAAAGCACTAGAATCTATAAAATATAACTAAATTTTTTTTTTACATTGTTTTAATTAAATTTAAAAGGATAATAATAATAATTAATAATAATAAAAACTCTCAGGGGGTGATGTTATAGTGCCATTCAGAATACAGAGTGACTAACTGAGATATAGTCAAATAGAAAATAAATGAGAAGAGTGGTATAATTTGTTTGAATGATTCTTTTTTTAATGTGTAATGCATGTGATCGTTGATTTATACGACATTTAACTGCATATGCACTTTCTGTCTAGTTATCCAAACTCATTTGATACTTTGTTTTACTTTCTATAATTTGTTTAATAAATTTAGCTATTTGTTTATACTGCTATTGATCATCGAGGCCATCAAAATAAATAGGGGGCCAGAAATATAAGTTTATACCTACCAATGTTGCTTAGAATATCCAACTTATTCATTTCTATTTAACCTATTCTGTTTATTATCGAACCAATCATTTAGATATCACTACCTAACCTTCTAAAGTACTTTGAGTTGCATTTGTTGTAAGTAATATTATTATTATTATTCTGGTGTATCAGAGCGCAGTCATAGAGCATCTGTTTCATTCGAGTTACTCAAGCCAGGTTTTTTCAGTTGACGCACATTGCGAAAAAAACAGTTTTTCTAATTTTCGTCACCAGCTTCACATTTTCATGTTGTTAAAGACTTACTAATGTTAACAAAGCATGTGCATGTACAAAGTTACGTTTCTCAGAGCCTGTTTATATTCTGATCGAGTAAGTTAAATACTATAGTATTCGAAAAATGCATATTTCATGTTAAAATAATAATCTTTTTTTAAAGAACAAAAAATTCTGCTCAGCTTTGACAGCAATACGTTTTTCTAGCTCTCTGATTTTTAACTACTATATCCAAAAATATAATTTTTTTCCCCAAAGAGCATTTTCTTTTGATATATTGATTGTACCTGCCAAAAGATATTTTTTTGTATTGCATTCCACATCCTCATTATTCTCAGAAATAGAATTCTAGATTAATCATCATGTGCCTAATGCAAATAAACTGGCTCGTTTCTGGTGCTTTGTGAAATTTGTTGTATATAATTGAAATATTATTATATATTGGAGAATAGTCAATATCCACAAATCCCAGCAACAACTCTTCTATATTAACTATTAGTTTATTTAGTATTGAAAGTTCTGTAAGCAGCCCTCTATACTATGTGTTACTATACATTTGGTGTTATTATATGCTATGTGTCACTATATACTATATGTTATTATATAATATGTGTTACTATATGCTATATGTTATTATATACTATGTGTCACTATATGCTATATGTTATTATATACTATGTGTTACCATATACTATATGTTATTATATACTATGTGTCACTGTATGCTATATGTTATTATATGCTATGTGTCACTATATACTATATGTTATTATATACTATGTGTCACTGTATGCTATATGTTATTATATACTATGTGTCACTATATGCTATATGTTATTATATACTATGTGTTACCATATACTATATGTTATTATATACTATGTGTCACTGTATGCTATATGTTATTATATGCTATGTGTCACTATATACTATATGTTATTATATACTATGTGTCACTGTATGCTATATGTTATTATATACTATGTGTCACTATATGCTATATGTTATTATATACTATGTGTTACCATATACTATATGTTATTATATACTATGTGTCACTGTATGCTATATGTTATTATATACTATGTGTCACTATATGCTATATGTTATTATATACTATGTGTTACCATATACTATATGTTATTATATACTATGTGTCACTGTATGCTATATGTTATTATATGCTATGTGTCACTATATACTATATGTTATTATATACTATGTGTCACTGTATGCTATATGTTATTATATACTATGTGTCACTATATGCTATATGTTATTATATACTATGTGTTACCATATACTATATGTTATTATATACTATGTGTCACTGTATGCTATATGTTATTATATACTATGTGTCACTATATGCTATATGTTATTATATACTATGTGTTACCATATACTATATGTTATTATATACTGTGTGTCACTATATGTTACATGTTATTATATACTATGTGTTATTATATGCTATGTGTTATTAAATGCTGTGTCACTATATGCTATATGTTATATACTATGTGTTACGAAACGCTAAATGTTACTTTATACTATGTGTTACTATATGCTATATGTTATTATATACTATGTGTCACTATATGCTATATGTTATTATATACTATGTGTCACTGTATGCTATATGTAATTATATACTATGTGTCACTATATACTATATGTTGTTATATACTATGTGTCACTATATGCTATATGTTATATACTATGTGTTACGAAACGCTAAATGTTACTTGATACTATGTGTTACTATATGCTATATGTTATTATATACTATGTGTCACTATATGCTATATGTTATTATATACTATGTGTCACTATATGCTATATGTTATTATATACTATGTGTCACTGTATGCTATATGTTATTATATACTATGTGTCACTATATGCTATATGTTATTATATACTATGTGTTACTATATGCTATATTTTATTATATACTATGTGTCACTATATGCTATATGTTATTATATACTATGTGTCACTATATGCTATATGTTATTATATACTATGTGTCACTGTATGCTATATGTTATTATATACTATGTGTCACTATATGCTATATGTTATTATATACTATGTGTTACTATATGCTATATTTTATTATATACTATGTGTCACTATATGCTATACAATATTATATACTATGTGTCACTATATACTATATGTTGTTATATACTATGTGTCACTATATGCTATACAATATTATATACTATGTGTTATGATATGCTCTATGTTATTATATACTATGTGTTACTATATATTATATGTTTCTATATACTTTGTGTTTCTATATACTGCGTTGCTATATATACTATGTGATACTTTATGCTATGTGTTACTTTAAGCTATGTGTTATTATACACTACACGTTGCTATAGGCTATGTGCTATACACTAGATGCTATTATATACTATGTGTCACTATATTTATATGTTAATATATACTATGTGTTACTATATGCTATATGTTATATACTATGTGTTACTTTAAGCTATGTGTTATTATACACTACACGTTGCTATAGGCTATGTGCTATACACGATATGCTTTTATATACTATGTGTTACTATATATTATATATGTTACTATATACTGTGTGTTTCTATATACTGCGTTGCTATATATCAGTGATGGCGAACCTAAGGTGGCACGCCGGGCCCTTTCTGTGGGCACCCGACCATAGGTTCGCCATTAATGCAGAGTAGGCACCTGCCTGCCCGAAACGGCAGGCGCCTACTCTTCTTCCGGTTCGGGAGGCAGGGGAGGGATCTTTGAAGCAGCTCCCCTGTCCTCCCGCGAGCAAGCTGTGTGGAGCGTTGCCACGGCAATGCTCCACACAGAATCGCGCGGGAGGACAGGGGAGCTGCTTCAAAGAACCCTCCCCTGCCTCCCCCTGCCTCCCGAACCAGAAGCAGTACTTACCACCACCGGACCACCAGGGATGACATTGTCCCCCCTCCTTCATTAAAGGTAAGAAGGGGGGGGAGAAGATAATGATTTAATATACTTTTTTTTTTTAAACGTTACCCCCCCACACACCCCATCCCCACACACAGAGCACCCTTACCCCTCCAGCAGTACCCCTACCCCCCACACACAGTACACCTACCCTCCCCCACACACACAGCACCCCTACCCCCCCACACACAGCACCCCTACCCCCCCAGCAGTACCCCTACCCCCACACACAGTACCACTACCCCCCCACACACAGCACCCCTACCCCCCACACACACATGGCACCCCTAACCACCAGCAGTACCCCTACCCCCCACACACACAGTACCCCTACCCCCCACACACAGCACCCCTAACCCCCATACACACACAGCACCCTATCCCCAGCAGTAAACCTACTCCCACACACACAGTACCCCTACCCCCCCACACTCTGCACCCCTACCCCCCAGCAATATCCCTACCCCCCACTCACACAGCACCCCTACCCCCAGCAGTACCCTTACCCCCCCACACACAGCACCCCTACCCCCCAGCAGTACCCCTAACCCCCCCACACACAGTAGCTCTACCCCCCACACACACAGTACCCCTACCCCCAGCAGTACCACTACCCCCTCACACACAGTACCCCTACCCCCTACACACAGTACCCCTCCCCCACACCCAGCACCCCTCCCCTCCCCTACACCCCTCCCCCCACACACATCACCTCTAACCACCAAACAGCACCTCTACAAACCCCACACAGCACCTCTACCCCCCACACAGCACCCCTACCCCTACACACATCACCCCTACCCCCCACACACTCCTTACCCCCACCCAGCACCCCTACCCCCCCACACAGCACAGCACCCTTATCTCCCCACACAGCACAGGACCCCTCTCACACACACAGCACCCCTCATACACACACACACACACATACAGCACCCCTCACACACACATACAGCACCCCTCACACACATACAGCACCCCTCATACACACATACAGCACCCTTCACACACACATACAGCACCCCTACCCCCCACACAACACCCTTACCCCCACCCAGCACCCCCACACAACACAGCACCCCTAGCTCCCCACACAGCACAGCACCCCTCATACACACACACAGCACCCCTCACACACACACACATACAGCACCCCTCATACACAAACACACATACAGCACCCCTGACACACACACCACCCCTCACACACACACACCACCCCTCACACACACAGCACCCCTCACACACACAGCACCCCTCACACACACACAGCACCCCTCACACACACACAGCACCCCTCGCACCTCGCCCCACACACAGCACCCCTCACACACACAGCACCCCTTACACACACACACACAACACCCCCCACACACACACAACACCCCCCACACACAGCAACCCTCACACACAGCAACCCTCTCACACACACACACACACAAACACAGCAACCCTCACACACAGCACCTCACACAAACACATACACTACAGTCCTCAATGCAGTATGTTTGTGTATTCAGCAGTCTGTGTGTGTGCGTGTATTCAGCAGTCTGTGTGTGTGTGTATTCAGCAGTGTGTGTATTCAGCAGTCTGGCTGTGTGTGTACTCAGCAGACTGTCTGTGTGTGTATTCAGCAGACTGTCTGTGTGTGTATTCATCAGTCTCTATATTCAGCAGTCTTGTGTGTGTGTGTGTGTGTGTGTGTGTGTTTGTGTGTGTGTGTGTGTGTGTGTATTCAGCAGACTGTGTGTATGTATTCAGCAGTCTGTGTGTGTATGTATTGCATTTGTTGGATATACTAATAAATATATGCTTAATTTTATCTATCTATATCATTATTTAAAATTTGTATCATTGAACTATCTGTTGTTGTGTTCTTTTAAAACAAAAGTTGTTAATTAGTTCGGACAACAGTACGAGTTGTTTTTTTTCTAAACTTAAACCTCAATATTCAGGTTTAATCACCGTGTTGGCACTTTAAGGAAAAAAAATTGGCATGTATTGCGGTTTGGGCACTCGGGCTCAAAAAGGCTCGCCATCACTGCTATATATACTATGTCAGGGGTAGGCAACCTACGGCACTAGTGCCATGCACGGCACTTGAGGTGCCTTTGCACGGCACTCAAGGCTACAAGAGCCAAACAGGCTCTGGCCTGTCAGGAGTCCCAGTGAAACTTCAGATATCTGCTAATACGAAAAGGTGATGAAGGACAATCCTCCATTTATGCATTGCAGAATGTAGAGGAAGTGACCTCAGATCACTTCCTCCCAGCACTTGTGAATGGGAATCCACACTGGAGTAGAGCAGCCTACAGCTTCCTGTTGCAGCTTCTGTCCTTGAGCTGTACCTGGCCAGCCTGGTCCCCACTAAAACCCAGGGAAGCCTCAGAGCTGCAGAATAACACTCCCCTCATACAAATAATACAAACACACACACAGTCCGCACAAACACAACACCACCAACAATCCACATACATGCACACAACCCCACATGCAGCCTCTCACATGCAATACCCCAAACAGCCCCACACATACACACACTACCAAATACACAATGTGACATATGCATTCACACACAATTCCACAAGTAGCCCCCATACACAGCCCAAATTTATAGGTATTATACATGATACCACAAACTATTAATGAACATACAATATAATAGCTCATATACGCACAAATACAATGATACAAAGCAAATGCAGTATTAATAGCACAAGCAGAATATGGCAACATGCACACCTCAATTTAAAGAAATCGGAATGACACGCTACGGGACATCACAATCATATTTTGGCACAGTGCCGCTAAAAGGTTGCCTACCCCTGTACTATGTGATACTTTATGCTATGTGTTATTATACACTACACGTTGCTATAGGCTATGTGCTATACACGATATGCTTTTATATACTATGTGTCACTATATGCTATATATTATTATATTCTATGTGTTACTATATGCTGTATGTTATTATATACTATGTGATACTATATGCTATATGCTATTATATACTATGTGTTACTATATATTATATGTTTCTATATACTTTGTGTTTCTATATACTGCGTTGCTATATATACTATGTGATACTTTATGCTATGTGTAATTATACACTACATGTTGCTATATAATATATCACTATATACTATGTGTTACTATATTCTACATGTTATTATATACTATGTGTTACTATATACTATATGTTATTATATACTATGTGATACTTTATGCTATGTGTTATTATGCACTACATGTTGCTATATAATATATGTCACTATATACTATGTGTTACTTTAAGCTATGTGTTACTATACACTACATGTTATTATATACTATGTGTTACTATATTCTATGTTATTATATACTATGTGTCACTATATGCTATATGTTATTATATACTATGCGATACTTTATGCTATGTGTTATTATACACTACACATTGCTATATGCTATGTGTCACTATATACTATGTGTTACTTTAAGCTATGTGTTATTATACACTACACGTTGCTATATGCTATGTGTCACTATATACTATATGTTATTATATACTATGTGTTACTTTAAGCTATGTGTTATTATACACTACACGTTGCTATAGGCTATGTGTTATACACAATATGCTATTATATACTATGTGTTACTATATACTACATGTTTCTATATACTTTGTGTTTCTATATACTGCGTTGCTATATATACTATGTGATACTTTATGCTATGTGTTACTATAGAAGAAACAAAAAGTAAGACAGTTGGAACCACCAACAGGCGCTATACCCTAAGGCAATAGTGCCAGGTGTAACCACTTGACTTATGTACCGAAGTGAGACTCCAGGGGTCTCAGGGGGCTTGACCCCAATGTAAAGGATAAACCAAGAAAAAAGAGAGTGGATGCTAAACGTCTCAACTAAAGTAGTGAGACTAGGCGCATCACCTGGAAATAAGAAATACAGCTTTAATAGAACTGGCTTAAGTGAAACAGAACCACTACCAATACATGACATGCCCGTGGCATACTGAAAAAAAATGTGTTCTCCTCAGAGTACTAATCCCTTGATACCCCTCAGGTCAATTAATGAAAGGCTGACGATTGCCCAAAATGAAGATCTTGATATACGCCAGACAAATAGCTCTGAACTAGAGATAGTAACAGGGGTAAAAAAGAGTAAACAATAAATAATAGAGAATCATTATCAACTATCATGGAGGAGAAGTGTCAAAGAGTTAGTACAGGAAGAGAGTAGGCTGTAACGATATAGGGGTCAGTTTAAAAGAAACTGACAATCCAAAATTAGAAATCCTCTCTCCCTCGTAATCTAAGTAGACAGGCATTCAGTAGGAAAATCAAATAGTAAAAAGTAAATAATGTCATATGGAATAGAGTGTGCAAAACCAAATAGTGCCTAGTGCCCATAACCCAGGAAAGAAAAAAATGCCAGACGCGTGCAAACGTGAGCTGCCGTACATTTGCCAGCAGCGGACAGGGGAAGGTCATGGACAGAGCGGAGAGACCGATAAGGGGTGTTCTTATGAATCAGTGAAGAGATATAAGAGGAGCTAGAATTGTTCAATGCTTCATAGGTGTGGAATAGTATGTTGAATTGACTCTTATAGGATACAGGACGCCAATGTAAGGACTGACAGAGGGGTGAGGTGTCAAAGGATCGACTAGAGAGGAAAATATGTCTGGCGGTGCAATACTGCTTCTAGGAATACCAATTAGGAGAGGGCTACAATAATCCATGTGAGAGATTACTAGAGCATGGAAAAGCTCCTTAGTAGTATCTTGTATATGAAAGAGGCGGATGCAGCAACGTTTTTAGGGTGGAATCTACAGGATTTGGTGACAGACTGGATATGAGGCTCAAAGGTGAGACCAGAGTCAAGTATAATGCCAAGACAGCGTGCTTGCAATGATGGACTGATGTGGGTACCACAAACTTGAAAGGAGAGTGAAAGAGGAGGATCAGTATTAGTAGGAGGGAAGACAAGAAGCTCAGTTTTAGAGATATTAAGTTTCAGAAAGTGGGAGGACATCCAGTCCGAGATGGGAGAAAGGCAATTGCTAACACATTGTAGGACAGGAGTGAAGATGTCAGGGGAGGAGATATATCTGGGTGTCATCAGCATAGGTGGTAATGGAATCCAAATGAATACATAAGTTTGCCAAGAGAGGCAGTATAGAGAGAGAACAAAGGAGGAACTCCAACTGAGCCAGGATGAGGGATTGGTGACATACATCCAATAGAAATGATCTGACAGATTGAACCATCTTTAATCCGGTGGAAGTTGGGAAATGAAAGAAATTGGGGATTTGATATCTTTCCATATAGTTCTTTGCATGCATCACGTAGCAGTTGTGATTTAATTCTATTACAGACAGACAAATCGTTGTGCAATCAGGATAAAGCATTCGCTTTGTTCTTCTTCCTTGCCACATCACAAATAAAGACACAAAGAACATTCCGTAGGTGAACAGACACCTTTCCAAGTGACTCAGTGTTAAACCCACTCAGAATAGTCACATTATATCAACCATAAAAGCTACTGTTTTCAAATCATTTTCAGATGTTTCTTATTATTACTGTAACATAACCCGCTGTGCTCATCAGCACCAACAATAAAAATAAAATGATTTTATGGTGCTCTCGCTGATCTGTATTGCTGTTTTATGTTCATTTTTAAACATTTAGGGGTTTTCATTAAATGCCTATTTTCTTTTCTTCTTTTTCATGTTGTTTTGTTTTTTGATGATACATTTTTTATTTTATTTTTATTTTTTTACAGTATTTTATTTCAATACAAATGTTACTGGTATATAATGATACGAACATATAGATAAGTTGGTATATACTTCCACAGATATTGTCATGCAATTGTTACGGTTTGGGGGGGAGATACCAAGTACCAATAATATATTAATTCTTCCAAGGCTTCTCATAATAAACAATATTAAATATCATTTTATTTTAATCTCACCTTGGCATCCCAACTAAATTCCATTCTGTATATATGCAACGTAATCATCAATCCTCCATTGACATAATCACCTCCACAGTGAATTCAGAACTGATTGAAAGTTCAGTAAAAGTCATATATTGAATGTCCTTTGGAAATCTACATAAAACTACAAGCAGTCCGCCTTGTAATTTGCATAATGGGCAGAAAATACAGTGATAGATCTTCTTTAATCACACAAGAAGCATGCATATGGTATAATATTGCATAATTGTGTTCTAAATAAAATCCCCTGGACACGCTCATTCTATTGCAGAATAGCTGCAATGTGCATTTCGAAATTATAGAATGCTTGGAATCTCTGGTAAACATGATGTCCTGATGTATGTTTAGGTAGAAAGAAATCCATCAGATACCGCAGGGTTTATTGACTAGAGTCATAAGCATGAATGGGTATTGAACGACTCCCAGCATGCCTTGCTGTTGCAGAACTGTTTATATGCAAATGAACTAATGAAAAGACCTACTAAAAAGAGCAAGAAACTTTGTCAAACTAATATTAATAACATTTGATGGAAGTTTGTGAGCATGGAATTTTTAGGTGAAGGAACTAAAAATAAAAAAATAAAAATAATTCAAAAGGCAAATGTCATTGCTAATGAACATGATAAATACTGTAGGTCATTCACCATAGATAAAATAGCATTCAAAGTAAATTAACTAATCTTGAATTGGTTTCCATGCTGTACGCTTACCAGATCACTGTGTTTTGAAGTCACTTATTAATTCTACAGGCTTCTGGGCAAGACATGAAAGCAATGCATTGAGTGTGTTTCAGTCTGGTATCTATCATGTGAAATCAATTAATGAAAATCCATCAATTCATTAGTTTCTCCCTGGAACACATGTATTCTATATATTGCTAAGAAGAATTTTCAAGCCATAGTGAACATTCTGTAGAATTACATTGTTTCATAGTAATACGGGGGAAAAAAAGAAAGTCCATCAAGAACAACTTCTCACGTATCACTATTTCGCTACTGGCAGCTTGTCCAAGGGGTTAGTATGCTCTGTGTGCTATTTGTTGGACACCAGACACGTATGTTGTACAAAAGTGATACAGCCAGGAAGTGATTATTCCAGCTGACTGATTGACAGCTCAAGGAGGCAGCCCTAAACACAGTCATTTAAAAAAAAAAATACTTTAAATACTGAGTCTTTGCACCATAATGTCTAGTAAGCTCATGACAATATGTAGCTATGTGTGTGTATCAGCTAACCACAAGTTTACAGGAAGCAGCTCACTTGTTTCCAACTGGAAGTAGTTTCCCCATGTACGGTGAGCAAAATATTCTACCTATGACCATGGAGAAATAAAGTAACGTAGGATGCATATTATAGAGAAATCTCTTATAAATAAGAGTAATATGAAAAGCTGGAATAAAATTATACTATATGGGATCGGTGTATTTTATAGAAGGGAAAAGACAATTTATTAATCACAGAAATATTTTTCTATAGTTTAGGTTTAGTTTATGCTTCACAAGTTTTGTCATGTAGACTGGCAGACAAATCATTTTAGGGTTTGTCCATACATTTAAAGATTTTTTTATATCAGAGATACAGTAGTCATTGGAAACCAAGGATGACTATCTTGCAATGCTGTAGCGATTGTACCTATAAGTTTATGAATAATATACGTCACAACAGTAGAGAAATCTGCTTGCCACCTTGCCTTAAGCATTGGCCAGATTCATTACGGTCAAACCCCTGTAAAAATATTCCCCATTGTTTTGTTATTACGGGAAATATATATATATAGGATGCCAAAATACCAGAGTATTGCAAACTTGCTTCAGGCCACCTGAGGAAGAGAGGAAAACTCTTGAAAGCTTGTCTGAAATATTATGTGAGTCCACTAAAAAGGTGTCATTGCCTACTGCAATACTCTGGTATTTTGGCATCTTGTCTACTGGAAAAATATGGCTAATCCAATCTACACAATATATATATATAAAGAGTTAAAATTAGGGAAAACCTGGAGGATAAGATACTTATACCATCCTGGAATGCACAAGGTAGGGAGAGGAGAAAGGCTAGCTAGGATGGAACAATAAAGTGCAATGTAGAGGGCGAGAAAGGTGGAAATAAAATGGCAATAGAAAAAATAAACACATGAAAAAAATAAGTAAATAAATAAAATGACAATCACAATGGCAATAAAAGTAAAAATATAAAAATAATATTTAAAAAAAGATAAAATCACCCACTACAACCGGTAGAGAGTAAAAAGCCCCCACTCGAGGCTAAAAAACAAATCAGTATGATGGCACAGGTTAGTCCTGTGCCATCCTACTGATATGTTTTAAGGCCGTAAGGCCTGTATTTGTGGGAGGAGTTAAGCGTTCCATATAAACGCTACTCCCCCCCTTCCTACCTGCCGTACGCACGCTGTTCACCTCGCCTCCGTGACAGCTGAACTTCCGGGTTCACTGGTCCTCCTCGATGACCCCGCACTTCCGGTTTCCGGCCGCACGTCCAACCGATTCAGAGCTCCCCCCTCCGTTCGGGGAAACTTCGCCGAAACACTTCCAGCACCGGCAACGCTGAACAAATGAAAGTCCAGGTACCGGCGGGTATAGCCACGTTCGGGCTGTTCTCGCCGTTCACATTTTCAAATTTCCAGCTAGTACTTCCCAACTGTCCTGGATTCAACAGGACAGTCCTGAAGCTTTAGACTTCTTTCTTAAACCCTGACTTACGCTCTGTACTGTACTGTACCAAGGGAAGTTATTATCAAACTGTTTAAAACTGGTTGTACAACTTACACTAACATGGCATCAGTGAGTTCCTGCCACCATAATCACTTATACAGTGTGCGCTTATGGTGCTTGATGTGTTCCTTTACTGTTGTGTTTATTGCATGTTAAATAGTTGTGTGCTCTTTTTCATTTACACTTCTACCTCGCTATGTACATTACTGGGTTGCCATTCATCCACTTGAACCTTATTTCCATACAATATGTGACGAGCATTCATTTTCCCCAATCCTATTTTTCTACATAGAAATACCATTTGGTTGCTTGTTCTTGTAGCATTTTTTAACCCATGTAGTGGCTGAGGTATTATTAACCCTCGGGAAGCCTATTCTCGAATAGTAGACCGTGTCCCATTGTATTTAATGAGATTGCATGTCTCTGTTTCCATTGTCTTGCACCAACCACAGCTGTTCTTTGACTCAAGGCTGACTATGTTTGCTGTTAGGATGTCACTTTCAATGTAGAACATTTATTTTGCAGAGCCAGACACGCACTTGGCACATTTGTGGCTCTTTGTGTAACAGGAATCTGTGGAAGTTCTCAGATAACGCTTTCACTTGCACTCTTAGGACACTGGCAGCCCGGGTGCCCCTGGAATACTCCGACCCCCAGGTCATTCACTAGTTAAATAGGTTCTTGATCTCTGTGATGTGGTGCTATTTGCCCCTGGTTAAAAGTGACTAGGGAATTAAATACCGAATCAGTAACGGTTGGGGGTATCAATCAATTGGCTTGCAATCCGTTTTATACAATATACGTCAATTTAAGGGCAGCATTTAATAACTCATCTCTGTAAATGTACACTAAGCAACTCTGTTTTTACGTTAGTCATGCAAGTCTTGACTTTACCTTTCACATTACTAATTTGGAGATTTGGGCATACTTTCATTATGTTTTCATGTATCAGTGCACAGTCCTAGGTTATTCGGCTGGTATCTCCACCTAGTGGTTTGATGGTATTTGCTGTTTTATTCTGTAAAATATGTAGCTTCTCTACCGTCCTGTTTTCAGGTTGTTAATGATGTTTCTGCTATTGGTGCTGGTGATTCTTCTATTGGTGCATCCCACGTAATAACACTAAATGCCTGACGCTATGCATGTACTATTTTATTGGGTCAAGTTAATCTAACTAACTAAACACTGTGTATATGTTGGATTTGTTTTATCTCCCAGTTTACACTTACGCATCTCCTGTTATACATGCATCGAATTACCTCAGGTTCAGGCATAACCGCCATTTGACATTCCCCGCTGATTTCTATTAATGTTGCATACTGTCATTTGTTACCATTAGACAGTCACTAGGTCGCTATTATCGCCTATTTCTATCAGGTACAATTTTGTTTCATCCACACTTCAAACAACCGCCTCGACAAGGCCACGTTGTTACACGATGAGGTATCGAACCGACAATCACAGTTACTATTTGTGTAATTTTGTCATCTGCTAGCAGTAGACAATTACTGGTTCACTATTGCCGCCTGTTTCTATCTGGTATAAATGTGTTTTCGTTCACATTTCCTACAATTGTTACACAATTGGCCTTTGTTAAACGATTATCACCTGTTTCTATCAGGTTTAGTTTCATTGTGTTTCCTAACAACTGCCTCTACCAGGCCACGTTGTTACATGTTTGGGGTACGGGGGCTTGATTCCTGCCTTGCCTCGTCAGGCCACGGCTCCACTCCACAACTCTTCATTCGTACTCACTACCCGTAACAATCGTTTTGTTACTCACTACCTTGCTAATTTCACCCTCCTCTCTCCGTCAGCTGCTACGACGTTTTCTTGGCACAACGCCTTCATTTCATCTCCTTTCAGGTTTATATAGTAACCATCATGAGAATCTTCAGCACCCTCGGGGTCTATCGATACTGCACTGTCAGCTATATCTCCATAGTACTTCACTATACTACACATTATTTTCCTTCCCTCGACTTCAGTTCCTTCTTCTTTCTTCCTCATTTCTCTCCCTTCGTTTCCTCTGTCTCTATCTGGGAATATCCGGGTATCTATCATTTACTACAACTTGGGTTTCCAAGCACGTTACGTTACCCCCTTATCAAGCCCCCGTCTAGGGTCAGAGAACTGGCTATCTAGGGTTAGGAGCTGGCCTTAGCTGTACACTGTAGCTGGTCCCGCGAGGCCAACTCCCCAATCTCAACACAGAGATTTCGCCCCTCGGCCCAAATCATAGTTAGTGCCTCGCATTCACCCACCTATCGGGTTTATAGTTAGGGCCTCACCTGACACGGCCACACGTTTTGGATCTTTACTGTCACCGAGAGGCCACCACCCCGCCACCACGCTAGTGGCTCGAACCCCACGCCCAAATCATAGGTAGAGCCTCTCACCAGCCGCTTGGCTACTAGCAGGGCCTCACTTGTCACGGGGTAGTGAGCTTTTCGCTTCGGCACTAGTTAGCCAGCCAGTTCTATTTTACTTAACCATATTGTTGTTGTTTGGATTCACTGTTGTTGTCATGTTCTTTTTCAGGATGTCCTACATACGCAACGTCAGACGAGGGATTGCAGCATTTTCGTGTCTATTAGGGCCGACTATCCATGAGTCGCTCAGTCTCGTACCTCACCCAACTCGCATCTCTCAGGCATAATCTGCATTTTGGCATCCCCTTCCGGTCACTCGGCTGTTGGGGCTCGACACAAGTTCTCATCTAGAACATTTTTAGTTTGCTCTAAGATACATATAACAGAATCGTGACATTCTTCCAAGAAGCAGTGGAGCAGGACTTCCACAGGCATACTGATCACCCTGTAGTCTTTTCTACATTTTTGCCACCTTCTATTCAAACCTTCATACGTACATGATCGCACTATTCCGAACTGACATACACGTTTCTGACAAGCCTTTCAAACCATACCCCATTTTTTACACAAGATATCAAAGATAATTGGTTATCGCTTCACAGTAACGTACGTACACAGATGGGAATACCGGGCAGTATCAGACTCCCTAATCAGCATTCGCGCCACACAACCAGGTCTTAAATCTATGTGCCTGCAACCATACAAGGGTTCGGGAAACCTACAACTCCACGATCACAACTAATCAGACAGGTAAGTCATGTCTCCCCAAGGAAAGTTTAAGAAGGTACAAACACTACACCGCGTCACGTCAACGTTCGAACCAGACAATCGAGACACTTAACCACTAATCACTCCCTATCTACTTCGAAATACGATTCTACGTTCACATTCCGTCATTAGAGTAAGTAGGACCACTAGCTGCTATTTTCACATCCATTCTATAAGAACGACATCCAGTAGCAGTACGCCGGAACAAACATTAGAGGCACTAGGAATCGGCTATATATTATACAGGAACATTCCCAACACAGGAGTAGCAAGACATGGATTTTATATAGTGCTATAAGTGTGTTTTCTGGCATTTCCTTTTGCCCTCTTTTCAGGCCTACCCTCTACGTCGGTTCCGGCACACCACACCGACTTAATTCCAATCACAAGGTACTTCACTATACGATATTAACCGACCACAAGTTTTAAGGCCGTAAGGCCTGTATTTGTGGGAGGAGTTAAGCGTTCCATATAAACGCTACTCCCCCCCTTCCTACATGCCGTACGCACGCTGTTCACCCCACCCACCTCTCCCTCTTATACAATTCATTCAGGGGGGCCCTCTTTTCAGGCCTACCCTCTACGTCGGTTCAGGCACACCACACCGACTTAATTCCAATCACAAGGTACTTCACTATACGATATTAACCGACCACAAATATATCATTTCGAATCACTGCCATCAAGGTTCAATCAACAAAACCTGCCTGAACGGAAAACTGAACAGGGGTGGACGCGGTGCAGTGACAACAAAGCTACGTTCATTTTCTGTTTTGTTGCTGCAGGTGGATGGACGTCTTCTAAAAACCAGGATCGTTACTATTTCTCAGACACAGAGCTGTGGGATCAATTTGACTTTGATAGTTGTGTTCAATGCAAGGCAGAGACTGAATTATTGCAGCACAGTAATAATTAAAATTACTCTCATTTTATATTCACTGAAAAATAGAACCTCAAATCTGGCAAAGTGGAAACAAACTTGAAAAATGTTCCCCATGTGTCCTTTCTAAATGCATCCCGGTCTTTAGTCACTAGCTGTCATTTTAATTATTACACTACGGGAAAAATAGGAAGCGATTTCAAATGTTCATGGTCGACTGCGAAAATGCTACATCTTGTATGTGGGTAAATAATTAACATCTTTTGGTATAATCTTATGAATTAAACATGTTTTTTCTATCCTGGGTCCAAGGCGACAAACATAAAAGCTTGCAAAAGAATTTTTAGTTTTATAAAAAAAATAAAAAAAGTGAAATAAAAAGTGAATGTAACCCTTTCTTGTTCCCTACCTGTCAAAGCACTGATCTTTGAATGTTATTGTCCTAATTTTGATTGTGCTTGTTTGGTTACTGAGATAGGGTTAGGGCTGTGCCTGCACTCTGTGTCATGTTTGGAGTGTAGAAGACAAGATTTCTGTAGAGACACCGTAACATGAACTGATACCGAATACAACAACCCGGCAGATGTTTTGTAGGATAGTTAAACCCCTGTGTGTTCTCTCTAAGGATACCCGGGGAACAGGGGAGGGCTGGCAGCCTTAGGCCTGGGGGGCAAATCCAGTCAAGTGGCCCATTGCGCCACCAAATCAGTTCACCATCCATGCCCACCTTTTCCTGGTTTTATAACGGATATTGATGTTATGCTAATCAGTAGCTCTTTGCCATACCCGCTCCTTCACGGCTCTGACTTTCAATGTTGTCAGAGCACAGGCTGAGAATCTCTGAGCCTGTGCTCCGACTCACTAACTGAGCACCGGAACCACGAGGGAGAGGATATGATCTGACTGCACCTACTGCTGGTGCGCACCAGTGGACCACCAGCGAATCGTTTAAATTAAATATGCTGGTGTACCCAACTTGTGAGCTGTGTTGGCCGCCGGGTGCCTCTGTTGTCATGGCACCCTGCGTGACCGCACAGCTTGCCCACCCCAACGGCTGGCCCTGCTGACACACACTGACGTTACTACTTAGACATCCCTCAATATTAATACAGACATCAGAGTAAACACCAATAAACTGTGGAAACAGAGCTGATCCCCCCACATTTATAAAGGTTTGCTTAGAGGATTTATTGTAAGATTAAATCATGCCTCCTCCTCTCTCTCCCCCATGCGCTGCTCTGTAGGCTGGGAGGAAGTGAAGAGTAATCACAGTCTCCCAGCACAACGCCACCTGTGGCTGCATGGGGAACAGCTGTTTAATGTAATGCTTGCAGGACGGCCAGCTGCCCCATAAACTCTTTGTTTCCGTCTCTGCAAAGGGCTCCAGGCACTGCTTGTTGTGAGTGTGAGCCACTGTAAATTAGGGGCAGAGGGCAGAGGGCACTTGCACTGCGGTCAAGACGGGTCTGGGCAGGAGGAGAGTGCAGTGCAATCAGTGAACTCCCCTCCTGTGGGTCACCAGTAGACTGGTGCACCTGCCCAGGATCAGAGCCGTTGCAAGGATTTTTGCCGCCCTAGACAAAATATAAATTTGCCGCCCCCCCATGTGACATCACAATGCCCCACCCATATGATCTGCCATATGAACTAACGCCAGTGCTGCACACAGTGTGTGTTTACATTAAAAAGCCTGCAGGGACCAGCTATAGACACCACAACCACTTCATTAAGCTATAGTGTCCCTTTAATGTGAGGTAAATTATAGATTAGTGTCACTAATAATATACTAGGTTGCCTACTTACAATTAGATGAGGATGATGATGGGCTGCAGTTTGGCTCCACTGATCTGGTGTAGAACAGGATCTCTGGAGGCTGTTTGCAACTGTGGTCACAAAATTCAATGTTCTGGGAGAATTAGAAGCAGCTCCATTTTTTGGGCTCAAGGTCTGGGCCCCAGGGCCTGACGGTGGGTATGCCCATAAGGCCCACTCATAAGTCCACTTATATGTTCCACCCACCCATGAGTTCGCTCACAGGGAGTGGAGTGTGTAGGGGATGTGTTATGTGTTATTGTAGAGGATCTAATATGTGTGCTTATGGTATGTAGTGTATAGGGATACCAGTTTGTGCAGGTGATTCAGTGTGTTTGTGTGTAGTGGAAGCAGTGTGTATTTGTGTATAAGGGATGTATTATGTGTTTCTGGTTGTGTGTAAGGGATGCATTGTGTGAATCTGTGTTTGTATGCGTAAGGGATGCAAGGTGTGTGTCTGTATGTGTGTGCATTGAGTGTAAGAGATGCATTGTGTTTCTGTGTGTATGTAAGAAAAGCAGTGTGTGTGTGTTTGCATTGTCTGTTTCTGTGTATGTGTGCAAAGGATGCATTGTCTTTGTGTGTAAGGGTTGCATTGTGTGTGTGTGTAATGGATGCATTGTGTGTTTCTCTGTGTGTAAGGGAAGCATGTTGTGTTTCTGTGTGTATAGGGATGCATTGTGTGTTTCTGTGTATGTATAGGGATGCATTGTGTGTGTGTGTGTGTGTGCGCATAGTGTGAAAGAGCTCCCTGTCTTGCCCCCTGTCCTATAGAGCTGTCCCTTCTGTCCCTTAGAGCTTCTTAACCCTACTTCTTCTTACTCCCCCTTCTTCTTCTTACCCCCTCTTCTTCTTCTTACCCCCTCTTCTTCTTCTTACATCCCCCCTTCTTCTTACATCCCCCCTTCTTCTTACCCCCCCCTTCTTCTTACTCCCCCCTCTTCTTCTTACTCCCCCCTCTTCTTCTTACTTCCCCCTCTTCTTCTTACTTCCCCCTCTACTTCTTACTCCCCACTCTTCTTACTCCCCACTCTTTTTCTTACTCCCCACTCTTTTTCTTACTCCCCCTTCTTCTTACCCCCTATTTTTCTTATCTCCCCTCCTTCTTACTCCCCCCTCTTCTTACTCCCCCCCTCTTCTTCTTACTCCCCCCCTCTTCTTACCCCCCTCCCCTCTTCTTACTCCCCCTCCCCTCTTCTTACTCCCCCCTCCCCTCTTCTTACTCCCCCCTCCCCTCTTCTTACTCCCCCCACCTCTTACTCCTCCCCTCCCCTCTTACTCCCCCCTCCCTCTTCTTACTCCCCCTTCTTCTTACTCCCCCTTCTTCTTACTCCCCCCTTCTTCTTACTCCCCACCTCCTCTTACTCCCCCTCCCCTCTTCTTACTCCCCCCCACCTCTAACTCCCCCCTCCCCTCTTACTCTCCCCCTCCCCTCTTCTTACTCTCCCCCTCCCCTCTTCTTACTCCCCCCTTCTTCTTACCCACCCTCCCCTCTTCTTACTCCCCACCTCCTCTTACTCCCCCCTCCCCAGCTCACTCTCCACCTCCCCCCTCCCCTCTTCTTACTCCCCATCCCCTCTTACTCTCCCCCTCCCCTCTTCTTACTCCCCATCCCTTCTTCTTACTCCCCCCTCCCCTCTTCTTACTCCCCATCCCCTCTTACTCTCCCCCTCCCCTCTTCTTACTCCCCATCCCCTCTTCTTACTCCCCCCTCCCCTCTTCTTACTCCCCACCTCCTCTTACTCCCCCCTCCCCACCTCACTCTCCACCTCCCCCTCCCCTCTTCTTACTCCCCATCCCCTCTTACTCTCCCCCTCCCCTCTTCTTACTCCCCATCCCCTCTTCTTACTCCCCCCTCCCCTCTTCTTACTCCCCATCCCCTCTTACTCTTCCCCTCCCCTCTTCTAACTCCCCATCCCCTCTTCTTACTCCCCCCTCCCCTCTTCTTACTCCCCCTCCCCTCTTCTTACTCCCCCCTCCCCTCTTCTTACTCCCCCCTCCTCTTACTCCCCCCTCACTCTCCCCCTCTTCTTACTCCCCCCTCCCCTCACCCCCCCTCCCCTCTTCTTACTCCCCCCTCTTCTTATTCCCCCCTCCCCTCTTCTTATTCCCCCTCCCCTCTTCTTATTCCCCCCCTCCGCTCTTCTTATTCCCCCCTCCCCTCTTCTTATTCCCCCCTCCGCTCTTCTTATTCCCCCCCTCCGCTCTTCTTATTCCCCCCTCCGCTCTTCTTATTCCCCCCTCCCCTCTTCTTATTCCCCCCTCTTCTTACTTCCCCCCTCCCCTCTTCTTACTCCACCCCCTCCCCTCTTCTTACTCCCCCCCTCCCCTCTTCTTACTCCCCCCCCTCCCCTCTTCTTACTCCCCCCCTCCCCTCTTCTTACTCCCCCCCCTCCCCTCTTCTTACTCCCCCCCCTCCCCTCTTCTTACTCCCCCCCTCCCCTCTTCTTACTCCCCCCCCTCCCTTCTTCTTACCCCCTCCCCTGTAGCGTGGCTGAGCTGCTTTCCGGTCCGCAGTGCCCGGCCGGAGTGATGGGAAGGTGCACACTGAGTGTGCACTTCCTGTCAGTCCGGCCGGTTACAGGAAACAGGAACTCCGCGCGGAACAGGAGTTTCTGTTTCCTGTAACCGGCCGGACTGACAGGAAGTGTGCACCTTCCCATCACTCCGGCCGGGACCGCGGACCGGAGACCGGCTCGGCCACGCTACAGGGGAGGGGAGGGAGGGGAGGGAGGGGAGAAGCTGCTGCAGCCGTCTGAGCGCTCTTTACAGAGCGCTCGGCGGCTGCAGCATTTAAAGGGCCGGCCCGCCGCGGCCGGTCCTAAAAGAATTTCGGGCGGCCTGGGGGGCAATTGCCTCCCTGCCCCCCGGCCCAGCCTGCCCCTGCCGGGGAAACAGTTAAATAATGAACCTTTCGAGCCACTGTATTGTGCCATTTAGTACCATTTGGTGCTCAGAAGATGTATCGAATCCATCAATTAAGAGCATTTTTTAATGCATGAAAAGATTTGCATGACTTGATCTGTAAAACTAGCTCTCCTTTGTCTCTGTAACTTCCAAGGTCAAGCATGAGGTAAGTGCAGGGAAACATACAGATGAAGACCTCGTTGCCTCTATATCCGGCTCTCCTTTGCTGAAGGGAAAACAATAAGATCCACTTATGCAAGGTTACGGGGCATCAGGAGACACACATTCAATTTTCATACTAAGTACTGCTATTTATTTTTTCTACAAACAATGAAGCAACATGCTTCAAGCTTGAGATAACAGACTGTGAACTAGCTGAACTCAACATTAAAGCAATACATACAGGACATTAGAACAATTTCCACTTGACATTTCCACCCATCTGATCCCAGGAATAAGGACTTCCTTGATTTTTGCTCATCAACAGTTTGAACTCTCTTTTATTACTTACCGTGACTAGTCTTCAAAATGTGGCTACAATCTCTACTCATAATCAATTCTGGAGAACTTGTCTTTGCTTTTGTATGCTCACTCCTGATGAATTTGTGAGATTCTGGTTCTTTTCTCATTTAAAGGCTTACGGTAATCAGAGTACCACAATACATTGCACCACTAGCAAC
Organism: Pelobates fuscus; assembly: GCF_036172605.1. Lineage (NCBI taxonomy): Eukaryota > Metazoa > Chordata > Amphibia > Anura > Pelobatidae > Pelobates > Pelobates fuscus. The sequence goes on from NC_086318.1 coordinate 437,321,365, forward strand.
AACCTGGGGCTTCACTGGAATTTTGGGGATTGATTATTTTATAAAATATAATTTTGAAGGAGCACTACATAAACCATAAGTACTCTGTAGTGCTTATGGTGCTAGAAGTACTCTGGGTACCGCAGGGTAAGTAGTAAAACTGATTGCAAACATGTTATAGATATATTGCTGTTTAATTAGAATAAAACAATATTATGTTAATGAAATATTGATTTGAACTGATCAATGTAAAAATGTAATTTACCGTGCAGCTTTAATTATCATTTCTAATAATGATTTGGTGTCATAACTGGAGTGAGGGTTGAACATCTCTCAGGGTATGATGGCTTCCTCCACCTCTCCTTTAACTGTTTCTCTGTGACGTGGCAAGCGTGGCAGAAAAACAGCCAAATTGTTACTATAGCTAAATATTTATTAGAAATTAAGCTATTGATGTCTACATTTTGCAATTAACCCTTAGTTCACAAAAATAAAGTGTTTAGTGAATACCTCTCTGCATTATAACAGTTTCTGGATCAATAATGTTTGAATTTTATCCCATGTTTAGTAGGCACACATTTTAATTAACATCTTTTGAGATTAAGGAAATGCTAAAGTCAAGACTGTTAAATTGCTTTTTATTAATTCTTAGAATTCTTATATTGTGATTGTTATTCATAAAAAAATCAAAGGATATCAAATAAATAATGCTTCTGACAAGGACAGATCCTGTATTATAATTCATTTATTGAGGGTTTGAAGGTGAGAATCTGACAAGTCTCCCTCCTCCTTTCCTTCTCGGTATATAAATACTGACATCTTATGAATCCGTTCCTGCATTCTTTTGTTTCTTTTGATTTAGTTCTGACGGTTTACGCTGGATGAGTAATGAAATGCAGACTTAACGTGACTACTCAAGGTCATTAAAAGGATGAGAGCAGTAACCACTGTCAAAAACGGTGGGAGAAGTACTTTGTGATATACGTTTCATTACCCCAACGCTTAATATGTATAAACACTTTCCTGGCACTGTAGATCTGGGGAGACAGATAACACAAAGAGATAGTGTAACCAGAATTCCTGGCTGAAACAATATGAACTTTGAGCCCAAAAGGGTAAGGGTGAGAATCCTAATGCCACTGGCTAGCATGGCACTAGGAGATCAGTCAAGGGATAAGAAAACAGAGTACCGATCAAGTAGTGAACTCATCTGATCCAAAGCAAGGTTGTCACGGTAAATGTTAATGATAACAAAAGTTTGAAATATTAGGAGCTAGGATTTATAATAATAACAACAATAATAATAATAATTTGCGATATTTGTAGCGATTTTATCCCTGTGAGACTCAAAGCTCTTTACAAATATGTAAAATAGACATAAAAGTTAGGAGTTTCTGATAGTCAGATGAGCGGACTGAATGCCTGATAATTGAGGTGGGTCTTTAGCTTTTTTTAAAAGCCTGCCAGAATGGTGCCTCTCTGATTTAGCAAGTTAAAGAGTTCCAACATGTTGGGGCGGCATGGTTTTAGTCTAGGCATTGACAGGAGGGATATGTTGGATGAGCGATGTGAACGGGATGGAATATATACGGTGTCAGGAGTTCTTTCAGGATTTGTGGACCTTGATTGTCTAAGGCTTTGAAGGTCAGCAGGACAAGTTAAAAATATATTAGCCTCATGGGCGTAGGAACCCCAAAAAATCTGGGGGGGATAGCATTTTTACTCGCCGGGTATATTCTTATTCCGTAAACTAGGAGTTGTTTATCCCATTGTACAGCGCTACGGAATTTGCAGTCGCTATATAAATGATTAAATAATAACATTAAAGGGTCACTACAAGGAAGGGGTTTTACTTACCCAGATATAGCGCCGGGATCCTCCCGATTAGAACCACCCCTACCCTTCCCATAAATATTAGAACCACCCCTACCCCTTCCATGCACAAAATAACCCCACCTACCCCTTCCACGCACATTAACCCCCTACCCCTTCCATGCATATTAGTACCCCCTAACCCCTTCCATGTATATTAGTACCCCCTAACCACTTCCATGCATATTAGTACCCCCTAACCCCTTCCATGCATATTAGAACCCACCCTACCTCTTCCTTTCATATTAGTACTCCCCTAACCCCTTCCAATAATTTTTCTACCTCCCCCCTCCTCTCATCCATATTAGTAGCCCCCCTAAACCCTTCCAATTATTTTTCTACCTACCCCTCTCCCCCTATCCTTATTAGTAGCCCCCCTAACCCTTTCCAATTATTTTTCTGCCATGTTAACTAACGCCAGTGCTGGAGTGCCGCCGTGTTTGCATTAAAAGGCCTGCAGGGACAGGCTATAGACACCAGAACCACTACATTAAGCTGCAGTGGTTCTGGGGACTATAGTGTCCCTTTAATGTGAGGTAAATTAGAGATTAGTGCCACAAATAATATACTAGATTGCCTACTTACAACCAGATGAGGATGATGATGGGCTCTAGCTGCAGTCTGGCTCCACTGGTCTGGTGTAGAACAGGCTCTCTGGAGGCTGTTTGTAACTGGTCCCAAAAATCAATGTTCTGTGAGAACGGGAAGCAGCTCCATTTTTGGGGGGCCCTTTACACAGCTCAAGGTCTGGGTCCCAGGGTCCACCTTCATGTTCCACCAATGAGTTTGTTCACAGGGGGTGGAGTGTGTAGGGGATGTCCTGATATGTGTGTAAGGAATGCATTGTGTGAATCTGTGTTTGTATGTGTAAGGGCTGCAAGGTGTGATTCTGTGTATGTACGGGATGCAGTGTGTGCGTCTGTAAGGGGTGCATTGAGTGTGTGTACGGGGTGCATTGAGTGTGTGTAAGGAATGCATTGTGTGTTTCTGTGTGTGTAAGGATTGCATGATTGTGTGATTGTGTGTGTGTGTGCATGGGGTGCATTGAGTGTGTGTAAGGATGAATTGTGTGTTTCTGTGTGTGTAAGGGTGGCATGATTGTGTGAGTGTGTGATGGATGTCAATCTCTCTCCCTCGTCACTCTCTTTCTCCCCCTCCCTTGTCACTCTCTCTCCCCCTCCCTTGTCACTCTTTCTCCCCCTCTCTCCCCCCCCCTCCCTGTTTCTTCCCCCCCCCCTGTTTCTCCCCCCCTCCCTGTTTCTTTCCCCACCCCCTCCCTGTTTCTTCCCCCCCTCCCTCCCTGTTTCTTTATCCCCCCTCCCTCCCTGTTTCTTTACCCCCTCCTCCCTCCCTGTTTCTTTACCCCCTCCTCCCTGTTTCTTTATCCCCCCTCCCTGTTTCTTTATCCCCCCCTCCTCCCTGTTTCTTTCTTCCCCCCTCCCTCCCTGTTTCTTTCTTCCCCCCCTCCCTCCCTGTTTCTTTATCCCCCTCCCTGTTTCTTCATCCCCCCTCCCTGTTTCTTTATCCCCCCTCCCTGTTTCTTTATCCCCCCTCCCTGTTTCTTTCTTCCCCCCTCCCCTACCTGTGTTAGCGTGGCCGAGCTCTGTACTGTCCGCGGGTACAGGGAGCTTTTGTTTCCTGTACCCGGCGGACTAACAGGAAGTGCACACTCAGTGTTCACTTCCTTTTAGTCCGGTCGGGTACAGGAGACAGATGCTCCCTGTACCGGCGGACTATACAGGGCTCGGCCACGCTACATTGAGGGAGTGACAGGAGGGAGCGCTGAGCGCTTCCCTCCTGTCAGCCCCTCTCCTCTGGCTGTGCCCGGGCGGTGCACCCTCATGGACGCACCAGCCCGGGCAGAGCTGCAGCCGCCTGAGGCTCTCTGCAGAGCGCTCGGGCGGCTGCAGCAAAAGGGGGGCCAGCAGAGCTGGGGGGGATTTCCTCATTACCTGTCCCCCCCGCATGATTTGCTGGGGGGGATGCGTCCCCCCCATCCCCCCTGGTTCCTACGCCCATGATTAGCCTTAATCACATCATAATCACATCATAGTCCTGGTCAGACTCTGCTGGAAGCAAATGCTTCCAGTGCAGGACCTCTGAGACCAGGGGTGAGGTATTTTGCCCACTGGTCCTTTGGTAGCTGGTACTGCCAGCAAACCTTTTCGAAACTGCGCAGGAAAACATCCAAATCACCATCTTTCTCCAAAATTGGAAAATGTTCTGCATGTGGTTTGGGTGCAGAAGAGTCTCTTGAATTAGTACTTACCTCTCCAACTCAGCCATTTTTAGCTCATGCTCTCTAGCAGATTGGCACTCTGCTGCCTCTCTCTCAACCTGCCCCTCAGCAGCTTCTCTCTCAGCCTGGAGCTCTCTCTCAGCTTGGCGCTCTCTCTCAGCCTCCTGAGATTGAAGGATAACCTGTAGTCTTTTGTTTGCGTCTGCTGAGTCCACATATTTAAACAAAGTTTGCAAGTAAGAATCCAAGGGATCTGCAGATCTCGGCACATCACTGGCAAAAGCTACAGGTATCTCCTCTGCAGTGTTTGAGGCATCACTTTGCACTGAGTGTTGTATATCATAGTGATTGTAGATCTCTCCCGGCAAAGCTGGTCTAGCACTGCCTTGGATTGCGCCTGGTACTCCATTTAGTAAATAAAAGATAGCAAGAAGAAAGATAGAAAAACAGAGAAGGGCGGGGGGCTGTTGAGGTGTAAATATATTATGCATACTCTAAGGATCAGCCTTTGGAAATTGAGACACAATTTCTTTTAGTGCCTAGCTTATGCAACAAATCCAGCAACTCTAAAATCTGGTACAGAAAGTTGAAAAATCTTTCAGTTATCCCACCGCTATGCCACCAATTTGTCACGAACGCACCCTACTGCAAGAGTGGGCGTGATGTTGTTGTGATGGTGAAAGGGTTAAAATTCACTATTTGTCTGCACTAGACCAGAAATAATGACAAAATCCCTGTTAACACCACCCACAGTTAAACATAATAATATAACTATTACTATTTTAACGCTGCCAACACCAAGACAATTTATAAATGGGGATGCCTTGGACCCCCAGGTAAATCAATAATAAAAAACAAACTTAGTAGGGATGAGCATGGGCAAAAAATTCAGTTCGGAACTTCCAAAATTCTCGACTTTGGCAATTTGGCACTTCGGTTCGGTTCAGCAATTCAGAAATTCGGCAATTTGCCACTTTGGGACTTTGGCAATTCCCTAACCCTATCCCTACCTCTACCTTACCCCTACCCCTAGCCTTAACCCTACCCCTTTCTTTCTGTTTTAGCAGAAATACATAAAATATCCACATATTTGGCAGATGTTTATATTTGCCCTATACATGTTGAAAATTCAACAATAGGTGGAATTCAAGGTATTGTCTGCTTGTGTCCAGTAGACAAGAAAAATAAGAAAATGTTGTTTCACCCTACAAATAATGGTACATTTAACTAAGCAATTATTAGGAATGCAAGAGATTACCAAACTCAAACAGAAGCCTGTGGAGAAACGATTATCTCCAACAAGAGTGCCTCCAGAAAATGTCTAGAATTTATACCAACATATTTCACGTTTATTCATTAAACTGTTATTTGGGAAGAATATGAGGGAATCTACAAATCTACAGCCGAAACAGAGAGACTGGAAGAAATATTTAAAATGTACTTTATTTTGAGTTCATCTAGTTAAAATTTGAGATGGGAAAAACCTGAAAATGCATAGTTAAGCGAATATCACATTCCAGCATTTTGATGGAATATGCTATTTTAATTTTGAATTAATTTTATTTCACAGAAAAAAAAGTCACACTACACAATTAATGCAAATAATTGTCAGAGAGAAAAAAATGGGAGTTTGTCTCTCGAGACATTTGAGATTGAAGAAGGTATGTAGACCTTAGTAGAAAATCTCTTATCTGCAAACATATTACTCGGTTGCTGTATTATAATGTTGATTCCTAGCAAGGCTGCTTCATATTGTCTAATTGAAGCCATACTCGACACGGCAAAATGGAAGCACTATAAGATTGTATAATCAATCTGCAAAACAAGCTCAGTACGATATGCACCAGTCATTTTTTACCGATGGCTTGTTTTTAAGTTATAAGTGAAGGGATTCGCTCCAGTTGGCATACAAAGGGAACTGTTTTTAAAGCTTGTAAGCCCATGTAAATGATCATTTTTTTTAGCTATTGAAATCTAATGGCCCCAGACAGCAAAAACACCAAATAGATGATCTGTGACAAAACATTCCGAGCTGTAGACACACTTCCAGAGGAAAGACAAGATCACTGCGTGATCCTTACGACTTTATTTGTTTCTTTCTTATATGAAGTAGAAGAAGAATAGCACAATGTACATTTTCCATAACTGAATTAATGCTAATTTTACCGTTGATTTTGTGTATGAGAAACAAGAAACATTGTGAATGTTTTCACGTAACAGATCAACATGTTAAACATCACGTTACGTGGAATGTTCTATGATGGAATGTTAGAATATGGTAGTATATGGTGTTCAAGTCACAGAGCTCCTTAACCATAAGTCACAAGGCAGACTATTCTACTTTTGTGCCCCCTCTAGTTATCCTTTCCCTGAATTTATATTTTGCATACATGGAGAACATAAATATCCAAATTGTCCTGATGGGAATAAACAAAGCTGGAGAGCTTTCTGATCCAATAAGCTGTCATAGTTGCAGTCATTGGATTGATACATACCTCCTAACAGCTAACAAAAAAAAGGGACACTTTCATTTTAGGGATGTGAGTCAGGGTGTGGCCAAGGGCGGGGCTGTCCTGAGTGTGAGTGGGTGTGGCCAAGGGCGGGGCTGTCCTGTGTGTGCGCAGGTGTGGCCTAGGGTGGGGCTCTTCTAAGTGTGAGTTGAGGTGTGACCAGGGACGGGGCTATTCTGAGAAATTTTAGGTGACATTAATAACAATTGATACAATTAAAAAGTAATTTAGAACAATTTACACAGACTGATTTCTAAACACATTTATTGTAGTTCAAAAATACATCACTGGGAGTATTATTGCTGTGGAGCTCTGTTATACCCTCAGACACATTATTGGAAGTATTATTGCTGTGGGGCTCTGTTATACACTCAGACACATTACTGGGAGTATTATTGCTGTGGAGCTCTGTTACACACTCAGACACATTACTGGGAGTATTATTGCTGTGGAGCTCTGTTATACACTCAGACACATTACTGGGAGTATTATTACTGTGGAGCTCTGTTATACACTCAGACACATTACTGGGAGTATTATTGCTGTGGAGCTCTGTTATACACTCAGACACATTACTGGGAGTATTATTGCTGTGGAGCTCTGTTATACACTCAGACACATTACTGGGAGTATTATTGCTGTGGAGCTCTGTTATACACTCAGACACATTACTGGGAGTATTATTGCTGTGGAGCTATGTTATACACTCAGACACACTATTGGAAGTATTATTGCTGTGGGGCTCTGTTATACACTCAGACACATTACTGGGAGTATTATTGCTGTGGAGCTCTGTTCTACACTCAGACACATTACTGGGAGTATTATTGCTGTGGAGCTCTGTTCTACACTCAGACACATTACTGGGAGTATTATTGCTGTGGGGCTCTGTTATACACTCAGACACATTACTGGGAGTATTATTGCTGTGGAGCTCTGTTCTACACTCAGACACATTACTGGGAGTATTATTGCTGTGGGGCTCTGTTATACACTCAGATACATTACTGGGAGTATTATTGCTGTGGAGCTCTGTTATACACTCAGACACATTACTGGGAGTATTATTGCTGTGGAGCTCTGTTATACACTCAGACACATTACTGGGAGTATTATTGCTGTGGGGCTCTGTTATACACTCAGACACATTACTGTGAGTATTATTGCTGTGGAGCTCTGTTATACACTCAGACACATTACTGGGAGCATTATGGCTGTGGAGCTCTGTTATACACTCAGACACATTAGTGGGAGTATTATTGCTGTGGTGCTCTGTTATACACTCAGACACATTACTGGGAGTGTTATTGCTGTGGAGCTCTGTTATACACTCAGACACATTACTGGGAGTATTATTGCTGTGGAGCTCTGTTATACACTCAGACACATTACTGGGAGTATTATTGCTGTGGAGCTCTGTTATACACTCAGACACATTACTGGGAGTATTATTGCTGTGGAGCTCTGTTATACACTCAGACACATTACTGGGAGTATTATTGCTGTGGAGCTCTGTTCTACACTCAGACACATTACTGGGAGTATTATTGCTGTGGAGCTCTGTTCTACACTCAGACACATTACTGGGAGTATTATTGCTGTGGAGCTCTGTTATACACTCAGACACATTACTGGGAGTATTATTGCTGTGGAGCTCTGTTATACACTCAGACACATTACTGGGAGTATTATTGCTGTGGAGCTCTGTTATACACTCAGACACATTACTGGGAGTATTATTGCTGTGGGGCTCTGTTATACACTCAGACACATTACTGTGAGCATTATGGCTGTGGAGCTCTGTTATACACTCAGACACATTAGTGGGAGTATTATTGCTGTGGAGCTCTGTTATACACTCAGACACATTACTGGGAGTATTATTGTTGTGGAGCTCTGTTATACACTCAGACACATTAGTGGGAGTATTATTGCTGTGGAGCTCTGTTATACACTCAGACACATTACTGGGAGTATTATTGTTGTGGAGCTCTGTTATACACTCAGACACATTACTGGGAGTATTATTGCTGTGGAGCTCTGTTATACACTCAGACACATTACTGGGAGTATTATTGCTGTGGAGCTCTGTTATACACTCAGACACATTACTGTGAGTATTATTGCTGTGGAGCTCTGTTATACACTCAGACACATTACTGGGAGCATTATGGCTGTGGAGCTCTGTTATACACTCAGACACATTAGTGGGAGTATTATTGCTGTGGGGCTCTGTTATACACTCAGACACATTACTGGGAGTGTTATTGCTGTGGAGCTCTGTTATACACTCAGACACATTACTGGGAGTATTATTGCTGTGGAGCTCTGTTATACACTCAGACACATTACTGGGAGTATTATTGCTGTGGAGCTCTGTTATACACTCAGACACATTACTGGGAGTATTATTGCTGTGGAGCTCTGTTATACACTCAGACACATTACTGGGAGTATTATTGCTGTGGAGCTCTGTTATACACTCAGACACATTACTGGGAGTATTATTGCTGTGGAGCTCTGTTCTACACTCAGACACATTACTGGGAGTATTATTGCTGTGGAGCTCTGTTATACACTCAGACACATTACTGGGAGTATTATTGCTGTGGAGCTCTGTTATACACTCAGACACATTACTGGGAGTATTATTGCTGTGGGGCTCTGTTATACACTCAGACACATTACTGTGAGTATTATTGCTGTGGAGCTCTGTTATACACTCAGACACATTACTGGGAGTATTATTGCTGTGGGGCTCTGTTATACACTCAGACACATTACTGGGAGCATTATGGCTGTGGAGCTCTGTTATACACTCAGACACATTAGTGGGAGTATTATTGCTGTGGAGCTCTGTTATACACTCAGACACATTACTGGGAGTATTATTGTTGTGGAGCTCTGTTATACACTCAGACACATTACTGGGAGTATTATTGCTGTGGGGCTCTGTTATACACTCAGACACATTACTGGGAGTGTTATTGCTGTGGAGCTCTGTTATACACTCAGACACATTACTGGGAGTATTATTGCTGTGGAGCTCTGTTATACACTCAGACACATTACTGGGAGTATTATTGCTGTGGAGCTCTGTTATACACTCAGACACATTACTGGGAGTATTATTGCTGTGGAGCTCTGTTATACACTCAGACACATTACTGGGAGTATTATTGCTGTGAAGCTCTGTGATACACTCAGACACATTACTGGGAGTATTATTGCTGTGGAGTTCTGTTCTACACTCAGACACATTACTGGGAGTATTATTGCTGTGGAGCTCTGTTCTACACTCAGACACATTACTGGGAGTATTATTACTGTGGAGCTCTGCTATACACTCAGACACATTACTGGGAGTATTATTGTTGTGGAGTTCTGTTCTACACTCAGACACATTACTGGGAGTATTATTGCTGTGGAGCTCTGTTCTACACTCAGACACATTACTGGGAGTATTATTGCTGTGGAGCTCTGCTATACACTCAGACACATTACTGGGAGTATTATTGCTGTGGAGCTCTGTTATACATTCAGACACATTACTGGGAGTATTATTACTATTACATAGTTACATAGTTACATAGTTATATAGCTGAAAAGAGACTTGCGTCCATCAAGTTCAGCCTTCCTCACATTTATTTTTTGCTGTTGATTCAAAAGAAGGCCAAAAAAAAACAACAGTCTGAAGCGCTTCCAATTTTGCAACAAGCTAGGAAAAAAAATCCTTCTTGACCCCAGAATGGCAGTCAGATTTATCCTTGGATCAAGTAGTTATTACTAGAGTTGAGCGAACCTGAACTAAAAAGTTCAGGTTCGTACCGAACATTACGTTTTTTGGACCCCGGACCCGAACACGGACATATCACTGTATGTTTGGGTTGGAGTTCGGAGTTCAGCAATTTAGTGACGCGTTTTGAAAGGCTGCAGGGCAGCCAATCAACAAGCGTTTGACTCGTGTGCCCTTAGAAGCCATCACAGCCATGCCTACTAATGGCATGGCTGTGATTGGCCAGTGCAGCAAGTGACCCAGCCTCTATAGAAGCTGGTCACTTAATATTAGTAAATTATGCCCCTACTCGCTATACCGCTAGTAGGGGCGTGTCTATTATACAACCTTTGGCTGCTCACTGATAAAAAAAAAAGCCCCCTCCTGAGCCCCCACCCGCGACGCGCAAGTGGGGGCTTTTAAACTAAAGGGGGGGCCTATTGCCCCCCCTGGTCCCCACCCCTAAGCGGCGGGTGGGGACCCTAAATACCAATAAGGGGGGGACCCCTGAGTGGTGGGTGGGGGCCCTAAATAACAATAAGGGGGGACCTACTGTTCTCCCCCTGGCCCACACCACTGTACAGCAGGTGGGGGCAATAAATAAAAATTGGGGGGACCTAATGTCCTCCCCCCTGGCCCCCACCCCTGAGCGGTGGGTGGGGCCCATAAATAAAAATCCCCCCCTCAGGTGACTAAGGGTCCCCAAACCCCTAGTCACCCCCCTCCCCAAAAAAACGAACCCCTACCTACCCCCCTCACCCTAAAAATAATGAGGGGGGGCATTAACTAAGTACCTGTTAAAAAAGATAACATAAAACTTAGATTTTGGGGTTTGGTAAGTTAGGTATTACTAAAAATCTTCCTTCCACTGAAAAAGAAATACGGGTTTGCTCTTGCATTACTTGGAAGGGGCAGTAAATAGTGTAAATTTCAATCAGTGATTTCCCTTAAAAAACACTTGTTAATTCAGCTCTCCAAATGCCTCTTACTTCACAGTGATAATTACAGTATGCATCTACATGTTCCTTACTTATAATTGTCCTTCCTTGCTTCATGTGAATGTAGAGTATACTAAAAAATAGAACCAGAAATCTACTAAACTTCAGATCAAGACCCTGGAAAATAATAAACTTAGAAAGCATACAAGAAAAGGCATTTTGATAATTTTTTTGTGTTTGCATTGTTTTTTTCTATTTTCTATTTTCAGGCACACTCTCATGAAATATTTTGAGATCTCATTTTTAATATTGGGATTTTCATAATAGATAGTTTATCTATCTTTGTTGGATAGGGTTGTATCTTTGAGTGAATTATTTGCTTAAATAATGAATAATAGTTAGGATGATCCTTCTAATGTTTCGGTTACTCCTGGGACCATAACCAATAAAGTGCACCACAGTGGTTATAGTGCCTGGAGTTTTCCTTTAAGTATAAAATGAATTCATAAGTTTGATCGCTTAATTTTAATTAACTTCTACTAGGTTGTGATAAGAGATCAGTCAATTAAAGTACGATCTGTATCCACTGTACCTTATTGCAGTAACAAAGCCAGCTCCCATATCTCATCTCTAATTTACTATCCCTCAATGTGTGTATTTATTCAAATGCTAATTCATACTATAACAATACAAAGCTGCGTAAATTGGTTATTTGGAAATGAACAGCTGCCGTTATTCTTAGCTACTAGGGATGTTTATTACACGTGATCTCCAGCGACACAGGGTTGGGTCATTTTTTAATTACTGTACCAATCTGCACCAAGGTTTGTAGTAATTGCAAAACATTTTCCTTTGGGAAATGTAAGTTATATTTTCAGCTAAGTTGTTTAATTAATCTTTTGCTCTTTGATGTTTCTTATATAATTGAAAACTCACATCAATGAAAGATAAATGTGATTAATTTAAATGGATCTGTGTCTAATCTACTAGTTTCTATTTTTGGTGATCCCGCCATTTCACCTGCGGAAGATCTGCATTAACCTCCAGTTAATACGCTCAGGGGAATTTAAAATGGACTGTAACGGGATTGTGTAAACGGTGGAGCTTAATAATGTTGTAAACTGAATTTTATCTTACTTTGCAGCTAACAAGGAATTAAAAAAGCAATATAATATTTAAAAGCATTCAAAAGCATGTGTCAGCACACAGCAACGAACTACTAACACAAAATGGAGAAATAAATTAAACAGAGTGCAGGTCAGGAGCCTGGATACAAGTAAAGAACTCGTAAGGTGCACCACTGTAACCACCTAATAGGGAGCTCCAATAAGGGGGTAACCCTCCAAAATATGCAGGTAATAGGAGAAAGTGATGTATAAAGTCCCACAAGGGGAAACTAACATCAGGAGAGCTGCACTGTAACATTAGGAGAGCTGCACTGTGACATTAGGAGAGCTGCACTGGTATAAGAATTGAGGAATGGGGCCCTACCTAAAATTAATCTAAGGATAAAAAGGGATATGCAAACAAAAAGTATAACTTGAAAAAAGGGAGATCTACTATGGTGCCCAGGGGATCCATTATCTGGAGTACAAAATTGCATCTAAGTTCCACTTCCCCTTATGTCTGAATGAGGGGAAGGTAGTGTAAACGAGGTTAGGGTGAGAGAAAAGGCACAGGGTCCACAGAGAACCAGTGTCTACGTGAACCAACTCTCCCTACTAAAGTTATAAATAAATAAATAAATAAATAAACACCTAAAAATCAATAACCATAGTGGTAACAAAAATAAAAAAGTGCTACCAAGTGCAGTGATTAAAGAAAAGAAAACGCTCAACGCGCATTTTGGTGTGTTCAAAACGCCATCATTGGAAGCCTGTGAACATATATGTATGTATATCTATAGATGTAATGTCCCTGCAGACAATCTCTAAGAAAAAAAACAATGTTCTTATATTCCTTAATTTGTGGTTGGGTTAAATTTGCTTTTAGGTATAAGGTTAGTATTGTATTTGGTTCTAATCCCTCACCAAGGTTGGGAAGTTCCACTAATGTATCTAGACAATCTAGATCAGGCATAGGCAACCTTCGGCACTCCAGATGTTTTGGACTACACCTCCCATGATGCTTTGCCAGCATTAATGGTGTAAGAGAATTATGGGGGATGTAGTCCACAACATCTGGAGTGCCGAAGGTTGCCTATCCCTGATCTAGATCATTAACACTAAGGCCCAGGTTTTGAGCTTTATGTTCCTTTCTTATAGAGTGGTACTTATGGAGTGCCAATTTTTGGCCAAAGAGATCCTTTGTCCACATAAATTTGTTAAATTAGCTGGGTGCATCTTCACTATGATTTTGAGATGTAGAATATGTAACAACATGCCACGCCCCCAGTAGACTACTGAATAGAGTCTAGACATTCCGCCTCTCGGGACCTCCCACATTAAAGAGATCATGGCCATGTCTCATCAGCAATAGGTATTTAAATGGAACAACAAGCCGCTCATGTTCACAGGCTCCTGGCGACGGCATTTTGAAGCCGAAACGTGGGTCAAGCGTATTCTTTTTCTTTAATCACTGCACTTGGTAGCACTTTTTTATTTTTGTTACCACTATGGTTATTGATTTTTATGTGTTTCTTTATTTATTTACAACTTTAGTAGGGAGAGTTGGTTCACGTAGACACTAGTGGTCTGACCACGGTGTTGAGGTAACTCTTAGGGTTAATTGAGAGATTTTTTTTTTCTTTGAAGCTTTTCATCTGTGTTTATACCAGATTATCTGGTCCCTTGTTCTCTGTGGACCCTGTGCCTTTTCTCTCACCCTAACCTCGTTTACACTACCTTGCCCTCAGTCGGACATTAGGGGAAGTGGAACTTAGATGCAATTTAGTACTCCAGATAATGGATCCCCTGGGCACCGTTTAGTAGATCTCCATGTTTTCAAATTATACTTTTTGTTTGCATATCCTTTTTATCTTTAGATTGATTAAAGATAGGGCCCCCCTTCATCATTTTGTATACTAGTGCAGCTCTCCTGATGTTAGTTTCCCCTTATGGGATTCTATACATCACTTTCTCCTATTTCCTAACTAGTAACACACATTTGATTGATGACTCTTTGATATCTGCACACTTGTAACATGGCCCCTTTACCAGATGCAGTGGAAAGAGAGCTCATCGAATGTCAAATGGCCAGTAATTGACTTATTTCTTTTCAAGACAGTACATGACTTACTTTTACTGAAAACTTTGCTTATTTCCTGCTGAAGAGTTCCATTATTCCACACATACTTGTAATCAGATAGAACAGGTCAATATACCCAAGATAATGATAGCTCGACAAACAATGCATCTGTGCTTCTACAATCTACTCCGAGATAATCTAGCCTTAATATTGCAATAATTTCCGCAGGAACATCATGTATCCCATAACCGGATGAGAAGAGGTCTGTGATGTATCCAAATGACATGTTATACCTGTCTCATTACTTTGTGATTTGCCTCAGTAATACAAATTACATTATATGATTCACAGTGTGCGTCGATGGACTGCTGCTCTTTAGACAAATCCCACACAGTTTAGAAGTAAATGTAAGGAAAATGCATTTAATTAGCACCTGTCACATTAAAATGGTTAAAACTCCATCTATAAATTCTGCTGCTTAATAGTCATCAAACGTGTAGATACGATGTAATTCAACACTGAGGATTTGAACTTATAGTTCATTAGAACATTAGAACATTGAACTATTCCTGTCTAGGCAAGGAATGAGCATCACACAGGGCTCATACTGCAATTCCAGAATGCAATGTGCATTGACTGAGACACAGATAGAGTGGGATGTGTTTAGGTACACACCCAACTACCAGGAAAAAAGCATGAATATCTTAAATCCCTTAAGGGCCAAATCTATTTAAAGCAGCTCTGTCTCTCCACACCCATCGAAAATTAGTATTTCAGAAAGATATACTTTGTTGGACTGAAATTCAAACCCGTTCAAAAGATATATTCCATAGACCTCAATATTGTACCCTCACACATGCATGAGAGTACAACACTGATGTGGCCTTTTAGCAGATAAAGCACAAGGAGTGAAGAGGACCAACCAGATAAGAATGACGGTGGCTGTTCAGGTTAGGAAAACTCACCTTTCCTTTTACCTCAAGACCAACTGGCAAAATATGCGAAGACCCCATATGGTGACAGAGACACTTTACTGTTGTCATTGCTATCTGGTCCCTATAGACCCTTTGCCCACATGGAATGTCAAGCTTACTTAGCATTACAGGTGTGTATAGATCTGCTTCCTTCAAGTAAGTGAGACATTCCATTTTGATATATGATCTTTAAGGGATCGTTTATGATGGGATTATTGCGCCACTGGTTCATAGAGGTTTTAAATTCTGCATTTGTTGTTGAGTTCACTAAAACATTGTATAGATTCAGTTTAATATGTGTGTAAGGCAGAGTATTCCTATCACATTTGTTGGCGTCAGAACCAGCCTTTAACCCCTTAAGGACCACTGACGGTTCAGGATCGTTATTGAAAACATACCCCTGAGGACCGGTGACGGTTCTGAACCGTCATAATGGAAAACAAGCGGCGGGAGCTCCCGACGAAATCCCACAGTTACTATCTGCCAGGCATTCGAGGCAGATAGTAACAGCCAATTGCGCCATGTGAGCGACACGCAATCGTTCACAATTGGCTGCTGTCAAAGTGGGTGTTACAAACACTTACTTTGACAGTGATCACTGCCCCTCTCTCCGCTGTAGCATTTTGAGAGGGAGAGATATATTGTTGCCAGCAGTGTTGCCAGAAGTGTTCCAGAACTTGTAAAAAGTATCAAAACTTTATAAAACTTTTTAACCCCTTCTCTGCCAAATGTGTTACAGCAGTGCATTTTTACGGTCTATATTTTTTTGCCCTGAAGGTTTACATTTGTGTTAAAAAGCTGTGTTTTAGTCTGTTTTAGTCTCTCTTAGTCTGTTTTAGTCTCTTTTAGTCTGTTTTGGTCAGTCAGTTTCCTTCCCCAAATCTCCATTAGATTATTTTTGCAGGAGTTAGTTTAGGGATTGCTGCTAAAGGAGGTTTTAGTCTCATTTAGTCTGTTTTAATCTGTTTTTGTAAAAAAAAAAAAAAAAATTGTTTGTTTAGTCAGTTAGTGTGTTAGTGAAATATGCAGCGCATGCACAGTTTGGAGGAGGCATATGCCTTCTTGGTGTCAGACTTTGACGCCACTGACACTGCGTCGGATTTTGACCCAGGTCAGTTTTCTGACACGTCTAGTGACATGCCATCTGTGTGTGAGTCGGCTGCAAAAAGAAGCTGTGCTTTCCCTGCTACGCCGAATGTGGAGGAGGACTGGGTACCTGCACAGTTAGCTGAGCCCAACATCCTCCCTTTTAGTGCCAACACAGGCATTAATGTCAACGTGGATGACTTCTCCCCTTTGCTATGTATGGAATTATTTTTAGGGAACACCATCTGGGAGGAGATTGCTTCCCAGACTAATCTATATGCTACCCAATTTATTGATACCAATCCAGGTAGCTATGCAGTCAGGGAGCATGTTTGGCATCCCACGGATGTCCCTGAACTTAAAAAATTCTGGGCTCTTACAATGCTCATGGGGATTATAAAGAAGCCATCAATCCACTCTTACTGGAGCACCAACCCTATCTGTTCTAGTCCAGTGTATTCCCAAACCACATCTAGAGAAAGATATGAGTTGCTGCTGATATATTTACATTTTAAGGACAATACCCTCTGTCACCCCAGAGATCACCTCCAATATGATAGGCTTAATAAAATACGCCCACTGGTAGACCACCTTCAGCACAAAATTTCTGAAGTTTGTACTCCCCAAACAAAACGTATACATTGATGAATCCTTAATGAAATATAAAGGGAGATTAGGATTCAAACAATAGATCCCTTCAAAGCATTCTAGGTATGGCGTAAAATTGGACAAACTGTGCGAGAGCGGAAGTGGCTATACATTTACCTTTTGTGCATATGAGGGGAAAGATGGTCAACTGGACCCTCCTGACTGTCCTGATTCTCTGGGGAAAAGTGGAAAAATAGTTTGGGACCTACTGATCCCCTTGTTCAATAAAGGTTATCAACTTTATGTGGACAGTTTTTATAGCCGTGTCCATTTGTTTCAAGCTCTTTATGGTTGGCAGACACTGGCCTACGGCACTGTGAGAAAAAATGCAAGGATTTCCCCAGACCTCTCATCGAGGCCAAATTAAAAAAAAGTTGAATGGAACGCTCTGTGAAAAGCTGAAGTGCTTGCAATACAATTTAAGGACAGGAAGGATGTTAACATGCTAACCACCATCCATGATGAAAGCATGTTAGACGTCACTGTCCGAGGCAGAGTACATACCAAACCTGTTTACATAAGGGCTTATAACAGGCACATGGGGGGTGTTTGAGTTGGATGATCAGCTGATGCAGCCATATCTTATCTTAAGTAAGACAAAAGCCTGGTATACAAAGGTGGCTATCTATCTGATGCAAGAAGCAACCCAAAATTCAT
Organism: Pelobates fuscus; assembly: GCF_036172605.1. Taxonomy (NCBI): domain Eukaryota; kingdom Metazoa; phylum Chordata; class Amphibia; order Anura; family Pelobatidae; genus Pelobates; species Pelobates fuscus. Next base: position 437,339,229 of record NC_086318.1, read on the forward strand.
TTTTACTTTTTTTTTAAAAAATGAATACTGGAAAAAACACCTTTCTCTAATTTCAGCTCAAACTGATTTCCATAATCAATTATGGAGATGGTCAAGTTCCAACAACAGTGCCAGAGGAGTCCAGAATTGGTGCTACACATTTTATTTTTAAGATACCACCAACTGCAAAAAAAAACAAATCCCCAGAAACGTTGCCGGGTCTGTTATAAAAAAGGGAAAAGGACAAACACCCCCTTTCACTGTCACGATTGCCCTTCAAAACCTGGACTGTGTATTGGAACGTGTTTTAAGCTCTACCACACAGAACATACCTTTTTGTAATACTTGTTCCTGATTTTTCTTTTGTTTGTTTCTGCAAATTTTAGTTAGTCTGTTTCCTTCCCCCCAAATCTCCAGTTAGATTATTTTTGCAGGAGTTTGTTTAGAGATTGCTGCTAAAGTTGCATTCGGTTAAAAAAGTTAAAACGTTTTCTGGCAGTAACATGCTGGCTGACTGGCCAAAATTTAAAAGCAATGTGTGCATAAAAAACAGAATTCAAAAATTACCACCACACACTTTTTCTGATTTATGGGGGGCAAATGGTTGGGGGAAAGAAGTAAAAACAGTCTTCTATAACCTTGGAGGTATACTTTATAAAAATATATACTTTCAAACCATAAATTCAACTTGGGGGATGTAAAAATGCACCACACCCAACATGTGCCTCGCAAAGCAAGCAGACTATATTCAGCCACAATGGGCAAGTCCAAAATGTGTTACTGTATAATCATGGCAAATTGATGCATGGGGGGCATATGTGTACTCAGGGGACTTTGCAGAAAGCAAACTGGGTTGTTTTCTGGCAGTTACATATAACCAGCTGGCTAGAATTAAAAAGCAGAATTAAACAATTACCACCATGCATGTTCTCTGAAATCTTCTTGGCAGAATGGTTGGTGGAAGGATGTCAAAACACCCCATATACAATACCTTGGCATGTCTACTTTATAAAAATCTATACTTTCATGATGCTAACATTAACTGGGGGATGCAAAAATACACCAAACTAAAGATGGGCCAATCATACCAATATATCAAGTTGAAAAACTGACATGCACAAGTCTCTATCATGGCCTTTTAACCCCCAAACAACAAAGCAAACCAATGCATGAGTGGTATCACTGTATTCAGGAGATGTTGCTGAACACATATTGGGGTGTTGTATGGCAGTGATACATAACACAATATGTTAATCCATGCATAAAGTACAATGTGTGTGAAAAAACACAAAAACAATTACTACCTAAAAGTTTGACAAAGGCTGATGGTAAATTCAGTGCATGCAAAGTGTTAAAATACCACCTTTTGAATTACCATGGGTTGTCTACTTTTCAAAAATATATAGTTTGATGGGGGTAAAATACATTGGACGGCTTCACAAATGTCCCAAATAGGACATGGGCGCAGGTTGACTACATGTCAAAATTCAAAGTAGGAAAACGGATATACGCACCTGCCAAATGTGGCCTTTTAGCCCCCAAACAACCTGACAAGCCTATGCATGGGTGGTATCACTGTACTCAGGAGATGTTGCTGAACACACATTAGTGTGTTTTATGGCAGCAACACATAACACGATCTGTGAATTTATATCTGAATTGCAATGTATGCAAAAAAAAAAAAAAACTACTTTGGCAAAGTTTGGCAAAGGCTGAATAGAAAGTGTCAAAATATCCTTAGATGAATACCCTGGGTTGTCTACTTTAAAAAAATATCTACATGTGGGTTGTTTTTCAGAGATCAGGAAACCTGTGCTAGAGCATCGCTGGACATCCTCACGCTGTGTGAGGACCTCCAGCGTCGCTCAAATCCCCATAGGAAAGCATTGAAATTAGTTTTCAATGCTTTACTATGGGGAGACGTAATGCGCATGCGCGGCATTGACGCGCATGCGCATTAGGTCTCCTCGGCCAGTGGGCGGGATCAGTCTCGCCCACCGGCCGACGGAAGAACAGGGAGAAGCGTCGCGGAGGAGGAGGCAGCGACGAGGGACATCGCCGCTGCCTCAGGTAAGTGACTGAAGGGGTTTTGACCCCTTCAGTAACTGGGGATTGGTGGGTGGGAGGGAGAGGGACCCTCCAGTGCCAGGAAAACGTATCGTTTTCCTGGCACTGGAGTTTCCCTTTAACGTACAACATGGCCAAAACAGCCCAGTCCTTAAGGGGTTAAAGGACAGGTAGTAAATGTTACCTAAAATTGAATTTTCGGTCTCTTGAAAAAAAATGTATATAACAAAGCACATCCTTTTTTTATAAAGAAAAAAAACTGCATAAGCTATCCAACACTTCTAATCCTTTTCCTCCCATATCTCTAAATATTCTCTTCATCATTTTATATTATGTGACATGTTATTTTAATTCACATTTGTATGCTAACGTTTTCCAGAGCTAATAGAGATAATTGGATTTTAACTGGAACAGCTGTGTTAAGCATACATTAATATGAAAATTTAACCTTACTGTATGAAAGTTGCTTTTAAGGGATGTTTTTTTTTTTTATCTAAACTATTTTAGGGGGCAACTGGGAATCACTTCTAGAAATTATGCATAATTACCAGCAAGTTTTAAAGAACCACTTTAAAAAGCACTTTGAAAACAAGCTACTTTTGCCTTGGCCTTCCTCTGTTCTGAGACGTATGGGACTATGTGAAACTGTGTATGTGTAGGTATAGGAAATAAATGAAATAAAGATGTCTAGGTGTCCCATTAATGACTGAACCCCACATTGTTGTCGCACAAGCAAATTTTACAAGCTCTTCTACAACTGAAAAATAGACATGTTTCCTATGGGATCTCAATGTCAACGGATTTTGCTAATAGAAACTTAGTATGAAATATATTACTTGTATAAATATATTAAAAAAAAATGGAATATGCTAAATGTTTAATTCAACATTAAGGAAAACACAACCCCTCCTAGTGCCAGCCACAATAAAACACACTTGATTACCAGTTTTGGATCAGTTGAGAATTTTGGTAAAACGTTTTAAATAACTATTGGTTCTAAGTAATTGGTCTGGACCAGTTGCCATGCAAAAAACAAGCTAATAATATTTAATGGAAGAGTAATCTGATTTGTCTGTATATTCCCATAATACAATATGACATACATGGGTCTCTGTGGCTACAATGGGTCTATATGTGGCTACAATTTTACTTACATTACATTCAGTTGTATGAGAGATAGGTATAAGAGAGAAATAAAAGCTACAGTCTGTACTTCCACCCATCCACAAGCAACATCCACGTCTTCCTCAGATTCAGTGTGATGTTAGGCCCATCTTTAACACCCTGAACATGGAAAACATAATTTATTTCTGGTCTGCACAAACAGTATAGGGGTACACAAACACAAATGTTCACAAACAGACACACAGAAACAAACACACTGATGTATTTCCAGCAGAAAGACAGAGTTATATTGCTCCATTTATTTTTAGATGTGGCTGATAGCGAAGGGGTTAAAATAGTTGGTGCACCTTAAACGAATAATACACATGGGATAACAGCTGGAGTCAAAATTAAACATTTCTCGAGATCTACACTGTAATATCCTAAGTACGAGAACTCCAGGCAGCTGTTACTGTCCACAGCAATCTTTTTAACAGAGATTTATGTCTGTGATGCTTTTATAATGGATCTCAGGTGAAATTGTAACTTTAGTTTTTTTTAGAGTAATTTTTTCATTCTGCTGTGATTGATTTTTTTCATCTTGCAAGGACACTGAGGAGTGTAGTGACGGAAAACAATATCCTCAAAAAAAAAAAAAAAAAAATATATATATATATACACACAAAACTCCTTTATTATTCCATGTTTCAAAAAATTCCCATTACTGTGTGGAAATGGCACAGGGCAACATTTAAGTCCCACTTGGGGACTTTCCTCAGAACCACTAACTAGGTACCCCCTTAAATTAAACCATATATACGGTTTCTGGGTTTCTGCTCGGATATTCTCCTTGAGCTGCTCAGGCGTACATGGTTTGTTCACATCTTGCTCGTTCAGATATCCCCACAGGAAGCAATAGGGAGCTGAAAGGTCAGGTGAACATGGCGGCCAATTAATCTGGGAATTTCCTGAAATTATCCGCTCACCAAACAGTTGTCTCAGAGATCAGTTGTGGCCTTGGCTTTATGGGCAGAAGCCCTATCTTGTTGAAATCACATTTCAAACAAAGTTTGCAGCAAAATTGTGCTATTAATGTTTTTTGTTTCTTTATTTATTTCTGTATTTTATCAAAAAGTTAAAAGTTATAACCATTGCAATAAAATGAGAACCAGATGTGTTGTACCATAGGAGATTCACACTAAAAATTTTAAGTTTAATTCACTCCGTGCCAATCTCATAGATTTTTCTTCTTTATGCCAATCTTCAAAATCAGGGGGTGGGCAACCCTTGACACTCAATATGTTGTGGACTACATCTCTCTTTGATGCTTCCTTGGTATTGTAATATATGAGCATTTTGAGAGAAGTTGTCACATCTGTATTGCTGGATTTTCACTTGCCCGGTCCCAGATTCCTCTTCTCTATGCTTACCACCTAAATGATTCTTCTCTATGCTGACCTCCAAGATACCTCTTCTTCCTGCTAATTCTTCTTCTGTATGCCGATCTCCTAGATTCCTCTTCTGTATGCCAACCCATTAGATTCTACATCAGACTTCCAGTCTCCTTTTTTGCTTTAAACCTTCATTTTAGTACATGGTACTCTTTACAAACCTCCTGGTTCTGCTCTGTCCTCTCCATCTGTCAGTGGTATGTCTATTTCTTGTTAATATCTCAATGTTTTCTGCACTACGCTTCCCTTATACAGCATTTTCTTCCTTTCTTGACAACACATTGTGTTTATAAGTCTAATACATTAAGCCATTCATTCATTAATATGTGCATTGCTTTGGGATATTCGGAGCTTGATTTACATATAATATAGGAAGTCAGATGTCATTATATTGCACAACAGCTAATCTATATGGTGTTTGTGTGACACTTAACACATCTGTTATGGGTGTAATGTCACAGATCCACGAAAACAGCTTTTTAATGATGCCAGGGAGACAGCTAACATATTCCGGCAGCCAGGTGTTTATTATCATTGCGAAAAGGAATATTGAGCCTATTTTATAGGTTCACTCCTTTATCATAGAGACCTCTTTCCCATAAGACTCACTAAGCAGTTTCATGTTCAGGATTATCAGTTTATAGGCAAAATTTTATCATTTAAGTGGAATGAACCAATTGACCCAATACTATGTGTTTTATTATTAATTCTTTATTTTTATTGTGCAGGTAGGTACAAAACTGTGTCAAGATGCCACAACAGTGTATATTTGCATATGCATACAGGTTAGGTAGTGGCATGAGTTCTTTGCACATTTTTTAACATATAAAATCAAGCTTAACGTTATGAGTAGGTCTTTACAGTTAAAAGTATACAGTTTGTAAAGCAAGCATAAAAAAGGAAAACAATATTATTTATTATTGTTTCAGTACAAAGTATTATGTATAGCTACATGTGTGGCTCTTCTGTGATCTAGACTATAATAAATTTAACTGACTGGTCTGCTGGCTTCTAAGTGAGGTGAGTGTATAGGGCTGATGTGTTCTAACGAGAGCCGTTTAAATGAGCTTGCATAGCGTTGCTAATTAGGTTATCCCCTGGATTGCCCCTGTGTAGTGTGATGTGTACTCCGCCTCAGGTAAGCGACTTATGAGTCACATATACTCTAGGTTCTAACATAATAAAATAACAATTGCAAACAGGAGTGGGATTTTCTGGTCTTCTGAGTGTGAGGGCAAAACGTGGCTCAGAAACATATAGTGATGTAGGTAGGTTTGGAAAGAGTTCCCACCCAGAGCCTGCTGTATGCCTCAGGAGGAAAGTCCAGTGTCAGCCGACCCCCTTGCTTGGGAGTGTTTGATTGTCGTTGAGGAGTGGTGTAGGGAGGAAGGTATTGCATGAGACAGTCAAACTGCAGTGCGGCAATGAGATGCACCTCCTGCCAGCGGCCTGTTCCAGTGCCTGCTCCACAATGCTGTGTTCCTGTGATCTCGTTGTGACCCAGTAGTTTCCGTCTGGGAGCTGGCAGGTAACTACATCCGGCTGGTATTTATGTTGGTGTTTAGTACTCCTCCGCTTGGGTGGCCGGTGTGCCGTGGGTAGGACTCATCTCCTCCGCAGCTCGTGAGGTAGTGTATGGGCCTTTCGTCGGATCAAGCTGAGAGAGATTCGGGGAAAATGAGGGGAGTCAGGTGGCGGGTTTGCAGTTCTTGGGTTTTCTGCAGGCAGGCTCGGTCTGCTCTCGAGGTTCTTCCAGAAATTAGCAAACAGTCTGTCGATTCGGACCTCGAGTGGCTCCAGCAGGCCTCATGTGGTGGAGGCCAGCATGGTGTCCGCCATCTTGTCTGAGGCTGCACAGTATGTTGTCGGGTTGCCCCTCCACTGCAAGGTAGAAGGCAGTGGGCGAGTGCCGGGATTTCCCTCACCGGTGGGGGGGGGGGGGAAATCCCCACTGCCTCCACGTGCTCCTGCAGTGATGTCCGCGGGGAAATCGGCCGCTTCCCCCGTCGGTACTCACAGGTAGGCCGCAAAGAGGTTTTGGGTGTAGACCGCCAATCCATCCCTGCAACACACCGAAATGTGTCCCCAGGATGTGCAGAGTGGTCTCTGCGTTCACCGGTTTAGGATTATTTCAGTTTAAAATATGTTTTGATCGGTGTTTCGGTGGTTGTCTACGGAGCTCACTCCAAGTGCTGCCATTCAGCTTGGCAGTCAGGCCCCACCCCCAATACTATGTGTTTTAATGTACAGTTGCATCAACAGTCACATATTGACCAAAACACCTTGATTTAGATAGCACCTCTATTTCTCCAGACTTAGCATTTGAGTGCTTTATGTTTTTAAATTAAAGGACCACTCTAGGCACCCAGACCACTTCAGACCACTTCAGCTTAATGAGGTGGTCTGGGTGCCAGGTCCCTCTAGGATTAACCCTTTTTTTTATAAGCATAGCAGTTTCAGAGAACTGAGGGTTAATCCAGCCTCCAAAACCTCTAGTGGCTGTCTCATTGACAGCTGCTAGAGGCGCTTGCGTGCTTCTCTCTGTGAAAATCACAGTGAGAGCACACAAGCGTCCATAGGAAAGCATTGTAAATGCTTTCCTATGCGACCGGCTGAATGCGAGCGCGGCTCCTGCCGCGCATGCGCATTCAGCCGATGACGTCGCAAGGAAGAAGGAGAGGAGGAGGAAAGCTCCCCGCCCGGCGCTGGAGAAAGAGGTAAGTTTAACCCCTTCCTCCCCCCAGAGCCCGGCGGGAGTGGGTCCCTGAGGGTGGGGGCACCCTCAGGGCACTCTAGTGCCAGGAAAACGAGTATGTTTTCCTGGCACTAGAGTGGTCCTTTAAAGATTAGAAAACAAATATGTCATCATGGGCTACGGTGACTGCAAACTGTGCTTTGATCTTTAACATTGAATCCTACATGTGCAACAGATATATATGTTAAAAGAAGATATTAGAGGCAGGCAACTAGTGGCCTCGTATATGCAGGTTTGTGATCTGAAGCCTTGGTCTTAACATGGGCAGTTTGCATTGTGAGTATGAGTGCTCATTGTTCCATCAGTAATTTCACACCCTAAATCCTATTGTCCCACAAGTTTTCTCTGTCTCCAACAGAGGCCTCAATTTTTTATTGTTGGATAAGCTTTCCAAATGATTTAATAATTTGGATAAATATGTAAAATTATTTTTAATACTATAAATAAATAAAAAACATATTTAAAAAAAATATATCAAGATATAGAAAATATCAAAATATCACAAAATCATCATAAATTTCACGCTATTAAATCATTTTGAAAGTTTATCCAACAATATTAAATTGATGCCATAATGGTAACCGGTCACCGACCATACCCTAAATATATTTGGGCTAAATTACAATGGGAGGATCCAGGCAAGGTATTGCACTGAATAATGGAGTCTCTGCAGGTGAAACCAGTTGCCAATTACTTTCCTAATAAGCCGTATATGTAAGACCCACCCGAGTCATTTCACTCAGAGTCTGATATTCCAGCCAAGGGAGCTGAACTTCTAGAAACGGAGGTTGGTTTGTGGATATTCTACTTCTGTTTACTGAATTGTTGTGTTTGTTGGAATGTGGGAAACCCACCCAACTGTGTAAAAATGTTGTGTATAGCTAGAGCTCAAGAAAAAGCTGGGATTTATTTTGTTTAAGTTTTACCTTAACTTACTGAAGTATGAAAGCAAATAGCAGCGTAAAAACCCAGAGTTGGAGTTTGTCCTGAGTTGCATCTTTCCCTAGAAGACAGGGGTTACTTAAAGAATCCAGTCAAATGAAGCTTTGTCTGAAGAGGACATTTATATATAATAAAGAAATATGCATTTTTATCTACTGTTAGTTTTTTCTCCTCTGTTAGTTACATTCTCTCACTTGCTGATTGGACCATTGTTATTTTGTACAAATGTTCATGTATACATATCATGTCAAGTAAAAGAGGACATCTCACATTGCTGCTTAAATCTTTCACATGGCAACCAGTTTATTTTGCTTTACAGCCTTCTCCAATCAGATTAAAGTTTGCAGCCCCCACCTCAGTGTTCCGAATTTCCAGGGAACAGGCTGTTCATATTCAAAGTAAAAATGAAGGTAGAAATGGCAATCCCAAGGGACATTCTACTACTTCTTCAGAAAAAGTATACAATCCTTTATTATTCAATCATGTATAACATTTAACATTTTAGTAAAAAGATCAGCGTGTGACAAAACCACAGCCAATTCCCCAAACAGTTTTTCATGAAAGAAGTATGGACAAAAACAAATTCAGTTTCCGGAGAAATAATTTGGCTAAACTGAAAGATTGCACTGAGCGCAAGTCGTAACATGAAGTTTTCTGCTATCGCTTTCCTGAATATCTCTTTTTAGCTTTGGATGCAATTTAAAGCTGTGAGCAGTTGCTGGTCCTTTTCTTGTGATGTTGGACTGCCATGCACTATATAGCCCATTTTGCGAAAGGGGGTTTAATACTGTATGGCTTTCGTTGAGTTTGTTTTGATCTAGCATTATGTAGAGTTAAATCAGGAAAAACAAATGCATTATGTTCTAATCCGTCTCTTTGGAAAGATAAAGGAAAATGGCGTGTCCTGTCTGCAATAACGTAAGACTATCGATAATACGTTCATACTAAACTAACTAAAACTTTAGTATGTCTTAGATTGAATCAACTCTAAAACACTTAAATATTTCAACCTTCTATTCCATAATTTTCTAAATTCATTCGTGTTTCTATATTTTGAGGAAACAGTTTGGAACTTTAAACCAGCACAGTACCTCTTTTAGAGTTTTTAGTTATCTCCAAAGCCACACACAGTACTCAAAGTACCTATTTCTTGCTCACCTTTAATTTACTATCACAACATCACCCTGTTGGCTGATGCTAATCCCCTCTTAGTATACCTGGAATAACCTGCTGAGTTTTCTGTCAGCATTGTTACATCTCTTTCTGATATTAAGCAATAAGGACTGAAGTTGCCTTTTAAAAGAATAGATTGTAGCAAATATAATCTGGAAACAAATCCCGAGGGGAAGGTTTGAAGAGCTGGAATCGGCTTTAGTTACACCGATAACGAATGCAAGTTTTGTTATATCATACTTTTTATCTCCCGGTTTGTGGAACACATTTTGCTTTGTGAATCACTAAAAAACTCTATTCAATAACATTATATCGCGAACAGTAAATTTAAACAGAATAAAACAGCACTGTAGCACACTTACATCCATTCCAATCCCCAGCGCATTTCTACTTGTCAATCATTCTATTGACTGTATTTGAAAACAATTTGTACATCTCTGGTGATAAGAGCCTTTGTTCTCTGTTCATTTTGATTTCTTTTGTGTTTTGGGACTTGGATAGATCTATATATTTGTTCCTATATAGAATAGTCTTCTGAATAGCCTTCACAATGCTAAACTGACCTTGGAAATAGACACTATTTTAGTTCAGGGTTAGATATGTCTTAAAGGGACATCATTATTTTAATTTGTTAGATAATTGCAAAACAGATAAAAAGAAATCAAGTAAGCAGCAATGTAAAAATAACAAAACAAATTAAAGCTGTATATTTTAAACATGTCCTTATTTATATTAATTATATATTGCCCACAAGACAGTGTACTCACTCTGACTCTGTTAAGCTAGCTTACATCCCTGCAATCACAAGAAATATCCGATATTAGGTGACTTGTTCTCTCTCTAGAGATGCATTTCTGAGCGAACCTGAATGGGTGGTATTGGCAAACTAAATTCATCATTGGTGCATGCTATGTGTTGTCTCTTGTGATTGCCTAAAGATCAGCACAATAATTCTTATTATTAACAGGGATAAATCTGAATAGGCTTCATACAGCTCAATAAAATGGACAATATGTGTGTTTTGTTCAGAGTCAAAGTGCAAGAACTTTATGAACTCTATATACCGGCCACATAGACTAGAAATGCATGCAATACGAAGTTGGATTATTGGTTAATAAAGACTGACCTTACTATAAGAAAAACTTATCTTGTAAAGTGACGGAACACTCTGTCTGTCTTTCTGTCTGTCTATATCTGTCTATCTGTCTACATAATCTAAGGATCTTTAATAATGCTGTGACTGTAAAACTGTAACAGTCTATTTTTTATAGTTACCAAAAAAAAAAAACGCGCTAAATCGATCTGTAAACATAAAAAACACACATAATAGTGCAGACCATCTGGTAATGATAATATAAGAAATAGGAGTGATAGGAAAAAAACTCACATGTCCCAGAGCCCTATCACCCCTGGCTCTGGGTTTGTAAGGCTCTTTGGAAGAGGGGATATCCCCACACTGCAGGATCTTCCACAGAATGTATCAGCTGGTGATTCCGTTTTGCTGTGTGTAGGAGAAAGAAGGGCAGGACCTCCAATTGAATAATATCACAATTCAGTTTATTTGTACAAAAGAAGTTAAAAACCCTTACTTGGGATGTGGTGGGTATAAACTCGCAGAGTCACCCACATAAAAGCATAAGACAAATATATCCGAAAACGCTTCCTGGTTGCAGTCCGGTCACGTGATCGCTTCCGGGTCCGCCCTCCAATGACGTCCGTGTGACGCGTTTCGCCCGCCTCCACAGGCTTCTTCCGACGACGTCAGGGGGTTCCAGTCTTCCTTTTGAGTTCACAGTGCCGCCCTTCTCTTGCTCCATTGGCTGGGGGGCGTGGTTTCGCACGGTCTGTTGCTATCACTGTTCACTCCGTATTCGATTACACACATATGGAGTTCATTCTATTAAATTAAACTTAACCCCTTACAACAGCCAAGTGGCTGCATCCTTAACACACATTAAAAACAAAGAAATAAAAATCCCCAGAATGCTGTACTTCACAATTCCTACTCTGAGCAGTGATATTTCAATTGCAAACATGGGACATATCCAGATTAGTAATTCTAAGGAAGTTTTTTTACAGAAGTTTTTCCCAAAGAGACATCTTCTGATTGTATTACATTCTATACTTATAGGTATATACAGTAAATATCTACATAAGGTTAATGAAAAGTTGGTACCAAATTCATAAAAATTAAAGTTGATGAAGGGAGAGGACATAGACTTTTACAATATTGTCTATAAAAATTAATAAAGGGAGAGGACATGAACTTATACAATATCATCTCTACCAGATAGAATCAATGCTCATTTTAAAGACACTCTATCCATATATTGAATCCAAAATAGAAAATATAATTATGAGCATAATAAAATAAAATAAAATAAAATAAAATAAAATAAGATAGAGACGCCTGTCAAGTGAAGGACAAGAAAACATGGAGAATTATTTGCAAGAAATGACAAATTATTTACAAAAAATGGCAAACTTCAAATTCTCCGTTTAGACCTCTAGGGAACAGCGATTTTAATTTAAACACCCACCTCATTTCTTGTTTTGACAATTTATTGTCTAGATTCTCACCCCTCCAATTTCTACTAACTCTTTCTATCCCAATAAATTGTAATTTAGTGACATCTCCCTGGTGTTTATGAATAAAATGGGAGGACAGGGGATGTTCCTTGAAACCTCTTCTTATATTGCGCACATGCTCCTCAATGCGGATATGCACTTGTCGAGTAGTTTTGCCGACATAGTGCATATTGCATGGGCAAGTGAGGACATAGATACAGTTAGTGGTGTGACAAGTAATCAATTGTTTTACATTGTACGTTTGTTGTGTATTCCCTCCTACCAATTCTCTTTTGACACATTTAGGGGCTCCCGTGGTCCTGCACGCCAGGCAGTATCCACATTGGAAAAAACCAACCTCTTGGTTTAAAAAATTCTTATTTTGGTTTTCTTGTTTAAAGCTGCTCTTCACTAGGTGGCTCTTAATACTGGGTACCCCCCTATAGATGATCCTTGGTTTTTTTGGGACTATACTTTCCAACAGGGGGTCTTCCTTTAAAATGAACCAGTATTTTTGGACTATGTTGTTCAAATCCCTATTCTTCCCTGAATAATCAAAGATCAAAGGAACTTCGTCACTCTTGGTATTCCTTTTATTTTTGATCCTCTTACTTGACTTATCCAGTAGCTTTTTCCTCTCTATTTTTCCCACCTCCTTATGGGCCTTATCCAATAAAGTCCTGGGGTACTGTTTAACTGCAAATTGTTCTACCAGCTTATTGATTTGGATCTCACAGGTTTCCTCATTGGTGCAATTCCTTTTTAGCCTTAACATCTGTCCTTTGGGAATGTTATCCAGCCACGGACCATAGTGACAGCTGTCATAAAATATGAAGCTGTTCACGTCCACCTTCTTGAAGAAGGTTTCTGTCTGTATTTGATGATTGGAAACAAAAATACGTAGGTCCAAAAAATTGACCTGGCTATCGCTATGATCCATAGTAAGCTGGATTCCCCATGAATTGGAATTTAGATGTGTCAAGAATGCAGTTAATTCCTCCACAGAGCCTCTCCATATCCAAAACAGATCGTCAATGTAACGGCGATAGGTGACCAGGTTCTGCACCCAGCCATGGTCACTATAAATATAGGACTCCTCCCAATACGACATAAAGAGGTTCGCATAGCTGGGTGCGAACCTAGTCCCCATCGCCGTCCCAAGGATCTGTAAATAAAAAGAGTCTAGAAAGTGGAAATAATTGTTGGTCAGTATAAGATGGATGCCTTCTAGAATGAATGCTTGTTGGTCCACAGACAAACTGGAGGTGGACAAGAAAAATTTAACAGCCTCCATGCCCCTAGAATGCGGAATGATCGAGTAGAGTGATGACACATCCGCCGTTACGAGGATGTCCCCATCCATCCACTCGACCCCTTCCAATATTTGGAGAACTTGGCTGGTATCTCTCAGATAGGCCTTTGTTTCTTTAACTAAGGGTTGCAGACATAAGTCTATGTATTCCGACAGGGGTGCTGACACTGAACCAATCCCAGAGATGATGGGCCTCCCTGGTGGTCTAGTTTCGTGTTTATGAATCTTTGGTAGAAAATAGTATACGGGTATCTTCGGGTAGATGACAACCAAATATTCATACTCTGTCTTAGAGATGACCTCTAATGATAAACCCTTGTTCAGGAAGCTTAAAAACAGATCCTTCTTCTCATTAGTGGGGTCACCTTTTAATTTCTCGTATGTGACGCCATCGTTCAATTGCCTCAATGATTCCTCTATATAATATTCCTTATCCATAAGAACAATGCCACCACCCTTGTCGGCCGGTTTGATGATCACCTCTTTATTATCTCTCAAGTCAGCCAGAGCCTGTTGTTCTTCCTTACTTAGATTCATTCTGTTCTTATTAATTCTTTTTATACGTTCCACCTCCCGCATTACCAACTCCTCAAAAGCATCCATTGATTTCGTTTTACAACTTTTCGGAAAGAAGGTGGATTTCTTTTTAAGTGAGGTGAGATTATGCCCTTTAAATTGTACATCTCCTCTCGATTCTTCAGTAGTGTCCACCTTCTCCCGAAAAAAACGTTTTAAACACAATTTTCTAACGAATTTTTTAAGGTCTATATAGACCGAAAAATGATCCATATTAGCTGTTGGGCAGAATTTTATCCCCCTAGCTAATACTCTACTTTGCATTGTGTTTAGTGTAAGCTTCGAAAGGTTGTATATTCCTTTGATTTCTATATCCTTCCCCTTTTTCCTTCTCTGTATCTTATTTCCCCCTCTTGTTCCTCTCTTTCTATTCTTCTTTTTAATGGGGAACTTGGGAGGTTTAATTTTATTCTCTCTTTTCTTTTGTGTTCCCAATCTAAAAAATCCTTTGGGTGTCCTTCTCGTCCCTGGGTCATATCCCTGGTCTTATGTCCACTTGACTCCATAGAGTCCACTGGTTTCCGATTTAATCCATGGGAAACTGATTTCCAAACATTGGATTCTGACCCTGTTTTTTGGTTTCTCTCAACTGCTCCATCACTACTTAGATCTCTAGTGGGTCTATTCGGAAGCTGTCTTTCATGCTTCCTGATTGGGGTCTCCCCTCCTTGACCATTTGTCCTCCATTGTTGACTATAATTATATTTCTTTTGATTCTGTCTGTCACCACTAAAAGATCTTCTCCTCCTTCTGTATTGGTACTTGTTTCTATTGTATTGTCCATACCCCTGTTTGTATTTTTGTCTATTCTCCTCATATTTTCTTACTGGGTATTTATCTTTGGGCACATAATTCTGGGGTTCAAACCTCTCCCTTGTACTTTCCCAGTTCCCTCTATGGAAGGCGTGCACTCTGTTCCCCATATAGTCCGATTTGTCTCTCTGGTATTTCTTCTTTTTAATCAAAATGACCTCTCTTTCTATTTTATTCATATCTTCCACAATCTCCTCTGAGTGTTTTGCCATCTCTCTAGACTCCAAAAAAGGCTGTAAAAGTTCTTTAATAGCTCTTATCTTTACGTCTAATTCCCTGAGATTCAGCTGTCTCCTCTTGATGATAATTTTAATGAGGCCTATAGATATTACATTCAGATATTGATCCCATTCCTCCATAAATTCCTCACTATCTCTATCAAAGGTGGGTGTTTTATTAAATCGTAACCCCCTTGGTACCATTTCCTCTTTAATATACTGTTCCAATGTGGCAATTTCCCACTTAATTTTTAGTTCCTTAGTGAGTAGTTTTTGTAAATCCTTACATAATTCAGGTATTGTTCTAGGGATATTGGGAGTATCACAAATTATCTCCTCCCCGAAAATGTTATCCAAATTGGAACAGTACTTACTCCTTGCTTCAAATATAGACATAGTGGATTTCCCAGCAGGCTCACAAAAACAGAACACAATACAGCACCAGGCTAATATAGTGAACTAAAAGTACAATAACCAAAAAAGTGAGCGCTAGAGTCCCACACAGACAATATGGCAGCGTTTAGAAATACAATGCACAACAAAATGTGTGAAAAGCACAATAATAGTTACCAAAAAAAAAAAACGCGCTAAATCGATCTGTAAACATAAAAAACACACATAATAGTGCAGACCATCTGGTAATGATAATATAAGAAATAGGAGTGATAGGAAAAAAACTCACATGTCCCAGAGCCCTATCACCCCTGGCTCTGGGTTTGTAAGGCTCTTTGGAAGAGGGGATATCCCCACACTGCAGGATCTTCCACAGAATGTATCAGCTGGTGATTCCGTTTTGCTGTGTGTAGGAGAAAGAAGGGCAGGACCTCCAATTGAATAATATCACAATTCAGTTTATTTGTACAAAAGAAGTTAAAAACCCTTACTTGGGATGTGGTGGGTATAAACTCGCAGAGTCACCCACATAAAAGCATAAGACAAATATATCCGAAAACGCTTCCTGGTTGCAGTCCGGTCACGTGATCGCTTCCGGGTCCGCCCTCCAATGACGTCCGTGTGACGCGTTTCGCCCGCCTCCACAGGCTTCTTCCGACGACGTCAGGGGGTTCCAGTCTTCCTTTTGAGTTCACAGTGCCGCCCTTCTCTTGCTCCATTGGCTGGGGGGCGTGGTTTCGCACGGTCTGTTGCTATCACTGTTCACTCCGTATTCGATTACACACATATGGAGTTCATTCTATTAAATTAAACTTAACCCCTTACAACAGCCAAGTGGCTGCATCCTTAACACACATTAAAAACAAAGAAATAAAAATCCCCAGAATGCTGTACTTCACAATTCCTACTCTGAGCAGTGATATTTCAATTGCAAACATGGGACATATCCAGATTAGTAATTCTAAGGAAGTTTTTTTACAGAAGTTTTTCCCAAAGAGACATCTTCTGATTGTATTACATTCTATACTTATAGGTATATACAGTAAATATCTACATAAGGTTAATGAAAAGTTGGTACCAAATTCATAAAAATTAAAGTTGATGAAGGGAGAGGACATAGACTTTTACAATATTGTCTATAAAAATTAATAAAGGGAGAGGACATGAACTTATACAATATCATCTCTACCAGATAGAATCAATGCTCATTTTAAAGACACTCTATCCATATATTGAATCCAAAATAGAAAATATAATTATGAGCATAATAAAATAAAATAAAATAAAATAAAATAAAATAAGATAGAGACGCCTGTCAAGTGAAGGACAAGAAAACATGGAGAATTATTTGCAAGAAATGACAAATTATTTACAAAAAATGGCAAACTTCAAATTCTCCGTTTAGACCTCTAGGGAACAGCGATTTTAATTTAAACACCCACCTCATTTCTTGTTTTGACAATTTATTGTCTAGATTCTCACCCCTCCAATTTCTACTAACTCTTTCTATCCCAATAAATTGTAATTTAGTGACATCTCCCTGGTGTTTATGAATAAAATGGGAGGACAGGGGATGTTCCTTGAAACCTCTTCTTATATTGCGCACATGCTCCTCAATGCGGATATGCACTTGTCGAGTAGTTTTGCCGACATAGTGCATATTGCATGGGCAAGTGAGGACATAGATACAGTTAGTGGTGTGACAAGTAATCAATTGTTTTACATTGTACGTTTGTTGTGTATTCCCTCCTACCAATTCTCTTTTGACACATTTAGGGGCTCCCGTGGTCCTGCACGCCAGGCAGTATCCACATTGGAAAAAACCAACCTCTTGGTTTAAAAAATTCTTATTTTGGTTTTCTTGTTTAAAGCTGCTCTTCACTAGGTGGCTCTTAATACTGGGTACCCCCCTATAGATGATCCTTGGTTTTTTTGGGACTATACTTTCCAACAGGGGGTCTTCCTTTAAAATGAACCAGTATTCTTTTCCTATCACTCCTATTTCTTATATTATCATTACCAGATGGTCTGCACTATTATGTGTGTTTTTTATGTTTACAGATCGATTTAGCGCGTTTTTTTTTTTGGTAACTATTATTGTGCTTTTCACACATTTTGTTGTGCATTGTATTTCTAAACGCTGCCATATTGTCTGTGTGGGACTCTAGCGCTCACTTTTTTGGTTATTGTACTTTTAGTTCACTATATTAGCCTGGTGCTGTATTGTGTTCTGTTTTTGTGAGCCTGCTGGGAAATCCACTATGTCTATATTTGAAGCAAGGAGTAAGTACTGTTCCAATTTGGATAACATTTTCGGGGAGGAGATAATTTGTGATACTCCCAATATCCCTAGAACAATACCTGAATTATGTAAGGATTTACAAAAACTACTCACTATGCGAACCTCTTTATGTCGTATTGGGAGGAGTCCTATATTTATAGTGACCATGGCTGGGTGCAGAACCTGGTCACCTATCGCCGTTACATTGACGATCTGTTTTGGATATGGAGAGGCTCTGTGGAGGAATTAACTGCATTCTTGACACATCTAAATTCCAATTCATGGGGAATCCAGCTTACTATGGATCATAGCGATAGCCAGGTCAATTTTTTGGACCTACGTATTTTTGTTTCCAATCATCAAATACAGACAGAAACCTTCTTCAAGAAGGTGGACGTGAACAGCTTCATATTTTATGACAGCTGTCACTATGGTCCGTGGCTGGATAACATTCCCAAAGGACAGATGTTAAGGCTAAAAAGGAATTGCACCAATGAGGAAACCTGTGAGATCCAAATCAATAAGCTGGTAGAACAATTTGCAGTTAAACAGTACCCCAGGACTTTATTGGATAAGGCCCATAAGGAGGTGGGAAAAATAGAGAGGAAAAAGCTACTGGATAAGTCAAGTAAGAGGATCAAAAATAAAAGGAATACCAAGAGTGACGAAGTTCCTTTGATCTTTGATTATTCAGGGAAGAATAGGGATTTGAACAACATAGTCCAAAAATACTGGTTCATTTTAAAGGAAGACCCCCTGTTGGAAAGTATAGTCCCAAAAAAACCAAGGATCATCTATAGGGGGGTACCCAGTATTAAGAGCCACCTAGTGAAGAGCAGCTTTAAACAAGAAAACCAAAATAAGAATTTTTTAAACCAAGAGGTTGGTTTTTTCCAATGTGGATACTGCCTGGCGTGCAGGACCACGGGAGCCCCTAAATGTGTCAAAAGAGAATTGGTAGGAGGGAATACACAACAAACGTACAATGTAAAACAATTGATTACTTGTCACACCACTAACTGTATCTATGTCCTCACTTGCCCATGCAATATGCACTATGTCGGCAAAACTACTCGACAAGTGCATATCCGCATTGAGGAGCATGTGCGCAATATAAGAAGAGGTTTCAAGGAACATCCCCTGTCCTCCCATTTTATTCATAAACACCAGGGAGATGTCACTAAATTACAATTTATTGGGATAGAAAGAGTTAGTAGAAATTGGAGGGGTGAGAATCTAGACAATAAATTGTCAAAACAAGAAATGAGGTGGGTGTTTAAATTAAAATCGCTGTTCCCTAGAGGTCTAAACGGAGAATTTGAAGTTTGCCATTTTTTGTAAATAATTTGTCATTTCTTGCAAATAATTCTCCATGTTTTCTTGTCCTTCACTTGACAGGCGTCTCTATCTTATTTTATTTTATTTTATTTTATTTTATTTTATTATGCTCATAATTATATTTTCTATTTTGGATTCAATATATGGATAGAGTGTCTTTAAAATGAGCATTGATTCTATCTGGTAGAGATGATATTGTATAAGTTCATGTCCTCTCCCTTTATTAATTTTTATAGACAATATTGTAAAAGTCTATGTCCTCTCCCTTCATCAACTTTAATTTTTATGAATTTGGTACCAACTTTTCATTAACCTTATGTAGATATTTACTGTATATACCTATAAGTATAGAATGTAATACAATCAGAAGATGTCTCTTTGGGAAAAACTTCTGTAAAAAAACTTCCTTAGAATTACTAATCTGGATATGTCCCATGTTTGCAATTGAAATATCACTGCTCAGAGTAGGAATTGTGAAGTACAGCATTCTGGGGATTTTTATTTCTTTGTTTTTAATGTGTGTTAAGGATGCAGCCACTTGGCTGTTGTAAGGGGTTAAGTTTAATTTAATAGAATGAACTCCATATGTGTGTAATCGAATACGGAGTGAACAGTGATAGCAACAGACCGTGCGAAACCACGCCCCCCAGCCAATGGAGCAAGAGAAGGGCGGCACTGTGAACTCAAAAGGAAGACTGGAACCCCCTGACGTCGTCGGAAGAAGCCTGTGGAGGCGGGCGAAACGCGTCACACGGACGTCATTGGAGGGCGGACCCGGAAGCGATCACGTGACCGGACTGCAACCAGGAAGCGTTTTCGGATATATTTGTCTTATGCTTTTATGTGGGTGACTCTGCGAGTTTATACCCACCACATCCCAAGTAAGGGTTTTTAACTTCTTTTGTACAAATAAACTGAATTGTGATATTATTCAATTGGAGGTCCTGCCCTTCTTTCTCCTACACACAGCAAAACGGAATCACCAGCTGATACATTCTGTGGAAGATCCTGCAGTGTGGGGATATCCCCTCTTCCAAAGAGCCTTACAAACCCAGAGCCAGGGGTGATAGGGCTCTGGGACATGTGAGTTTTTTTCCTATCACTCCTATTTCTTATATTATCATTACCAGATGGTCTGCACTATTATGTGTGTTTTTTATGTTTACAGATCGATTTAGCGCGTTTTTTTTTTGGTAACTATTATTGTGCTTTTCACACATTTTGTTGTGCATTGTATTTCTAAACGCTGCCATATTGTCTGTGTGGGACTCTAGCGCTCACTTTTTTGGTTATTGTCTATTTTTTATAGTTTATACTAATTTAATGTGTTTGTTGATTACTATTTTAGATATACCGTATATACTCGAGTATAAGCCGACCCGAATATAAGCCGAGGCCCCTAATTTTATCCCAAAAAACTGGGAAAACTTATTGACTCGAGTATAAGACTAGGGTGGGAAATGCAGCAGCTACTGGTAAATTTCTAAATAAAATTAGATCCTAAAAAAAATATATTAATTGAATATTTATTTACAGTGTGTGTATAATGAATGCAGTGTGTGCGTATGTGTGTGTGTATGAGTGCAGCGTGTGTGTATGAGTGCAGCGTGTGTGTATGAGTGCAGCGTGTGTGTATGAGTGCAGCGTGTGTGTATGAGTGCAGCGTGTGTGTATGAGTGCAGTGTGTGTGTGTATGAATGCAGTGTGTGTGTGTATGAATGCAGTGTGTGAATGCAGTGTGTGCAGGGCCGGTGCAAGGATATTTGCCGCCGTAGGCAAAAAAAATTTTGCCGCCCCCTCCCCCCCCATATGTCCTGACTTCCCCCCCTCCTCCCTCAGTGGTCCTTACCTCCCCACCCCCGTGTTCCTTCACCCCCCCCCAGTGGTCCTGACTCACCCCTCCCCTAGTGGTCCTTACCCTCCCCTCCGCTCCCCTCCCCTAGTGGTCCTTACTTCCCCCTCCCCTCCCATAGTGGTCCTTATCCCACCCCCTCCCTCTCATAGTGGTCCTTATCCCCCTTCTGTCAGGGTACCTGAGGCCTCTACCTCTAAGGGAGGTAGAGACTTGGTGGTTTATCCGTCCAGGCGAGCTGTTTGCCCCGTTCCTCGCGGTTCATCCAGTCACTTAAACACCGGCCGCGAGGAATCCACGTCCTTTTCTAGCAGGACGCTCAATACGTGACGTCATGACGCTATCACGAGCAATCTGTCACTCAAGTGTCCGATATCCAATCGGTACTTGTCAGAGGCGTGATTTCCATCCAGAGCCAGGGTATTTAAGCTTACTCCTTACTTCAGCTCATTGCCCTGTCGTGGTTCTAGCTTGTCTAGTCACTCAGTGCTCTGGTATTCTAGTTTGCTCTATTGGTTTTGACTCGGCTCGTTGTACTACCCTGCTTCTCTGTTATCCCTTGACCCGGCTTGTCTCTCGCTTATCTGTCTTCTCGCTCCCTCGACCTCGGCTTGTCTCTGACTATTCTTTACTCTCGGTACGTTAGTCCGGCCATTCTAAGGCCCGGTATACGTACCTTTCCACTCTTTGTACTCTGCGTGTTGGATCCCTGTCCCGATCCTGACATTACGACAGGGCCAATGGATCCTGCAGGTACAAACAGTCAGCTTGGTTCTTCGGATCCCAGGTTTGACGCCATGGAACATAGGATGGATCAGATGGCTTTGGCACTACAGGCACTTTTGTCTCGTGCTAGTAATCCACCTGAGGAGACACGTACTCCTTCTATCTCTCCTGCAGTCTCAGGTCTAGAGGTAGCCACTGTAGGTGCTTCTTCCCGTATTACCCCACCAGTACGTTATGGCGGGTCACCGGAGAAGTGTCGTGGCTTTCTAAACCAGATTAGCATCCATTTCGAATTACAACCCCGCTCTTATCCTACAGATAGAGCAAAGGTTGGATTTATTATTACTCTACTCATTGAAAAAGCTTTGAGATGGGCCAATCCTTTATGGGAGAATGATAATCCACTAGTCTATAATTATAATGCCTTTGTAGCTGCGTTTAGAAGAACTTTTGACCCTCCTGGCAGAAAGGTCAATGCAGCTAGATTAATGTTGCGCCTTAAACAGGACAATCGAACACTTGTGGATTATGCACTAGAGTTCAGATCCTTGGCGGCAGAAGTTAAGTGGAACGAACAGGCTTATATAGATGTGTTTCTGAATGGGTTATCAGATGTAATTCTTGACGAGGTCGCTACTAGAGAACTCCCTGAAAATTTGGAGGATTTAATTTCTTTTATATCTCGTATTGATGAACGCTTAAGAGAGAGGCAGAACACTCGAGATAGGACCCGTAGACCCTCCTTTAAACTAGCGCCTACCTTTCAAATCTCTGAGTTCGAAGACTTACGTATTCCTGAACCTATGCAGATAGGCAGTACTCATCTCACTGAAAGGGAGAGACAGTACAGGAGAAGGGAGGGTTTATGTATGTATTGTGGAGTCAGGGGTCATTTACGCCTAAATTGTCCCAATCGTTCGGGAAACGCTCGCACCTAAGTTCCTCTAGAGGACAGGCCTTGGGTGTTTCTACTTTGTCCTCTATTCACAACTACAAGGAGCTCAGGCTTGTGTTACCCGTTTCTTTAAAATGGGAGAAGGGAGTAGTTAAGACTATGGCACTAATCGATTCTGGAGCTGCTGAGAGCTTTATAGATCAGGGTTTTGCTGCCAAGCATGCTATTCCATCCCAGTTAAAAGAGACACCTCTGGCTGTCGAGGCCATCGATGGTAGACCGTTACTTGAGCCTGTTATTTTCCATGAGACCATACCGATTAACTTGACTGTTGGCATCCTGCATAAAGAGGATATATCCTTAATGCTCATTTCTTCTCCGTCTATTCCCATAGTCCTGGGGTACTCCTGGCTGAGGAGACACAACCCTATTATTAATTGGGAATCAGGGGAGATAGTTTCGTGGGGAGAGAATTGTCAAGAGAAATGCTTGCGGAAGGTCTTACCTCTTGGATTAACTAATACATCGAATACCTCTGACAATCCTACAGAGACACAAATTCCGTCTCAGTGTGGCGAAACCAGCTTCGCCACTGTGAACTGGAGAGGCCTGGCTGCTGGCCTCCTGCCCGCTGACTATGGCCCCTGGACGTGTTGCACTTTAGAAACTATATTTGGGCAGGTAATAATTTGTATTGCTGCTGCTGGCCCTTTAAAAGCAGCGATGGACATATTGGAACTTTTGGGACTACTGTACCTTTAAGACTGTGGAGCGTAGTACAGTAATCCTGCCTTTAATACTTTAATGTCATGTATGTATTTTTGTATGCAGTTTAACCTGGGTTATATATATGTACAGCATTCATCTGATTGTTCGGTAGAATCACTCCATTCATTATATTGAGGAAACTACCGAACAACCAGACCACCCAGGACTAAGTGTGCCTCCAATTACCGTTTGCAACAATGTTGCAAACGGGTAATTGGCAATCCATGTAATGTATGCTTTGTCCTCTGGGTGGCCGCCATTCGGGAAACAAACACGTGGCGGCGGCCATCTTAAACTACCGAACAGCGGTGTTTTGCCGTCGAGTGTCTGGAACTAAAATCGGACACTTGACTAGGCAAACACCGCTGAGACCTCCATACTTCCAGAAATTCGTATGGAAACTACCGAATGACCCGCCGTTCGGTAGAAAGAACCCCACAAACAAGGGAATTCATTCAAACCCTCTCCATGCTCTATAACACAGGCAATTCGTCTGTTTCATTCACTTGTTTGTGACCGACCGCAGGGCCAAAATGCATGGAACTGTTTTCGGATACTTTACCCATGCGGTCGGTCAATACTTTAAAGTCCCATAACTCCCGAACCGTTTATCCGAATGGGCTGATTCTTGCATATGTTGCCCCCCTGAATAAGGGCTATCAGGGGATACCTGTTTTGGAGGTGTAGCCTATGTATTTGGGGTACATCCAGGAATTGGGGAAAAAGGTGTACGGTATAATTGTGTTAAGTGTTAATCTAAGGGGAGGAAATGTGTGGGAGGTACATCCATGTGATTGGTTAATTTCATCCTCCCCCTGGGAGTGTCCTGTATGTACTTGTTTGTAATAAAAGCCAGACTGGGTGTCCCAGTCCAGAGTTCTTGCTTAACCCTCAAAGCGATGTGTCGTCTCGGTCTTTGGGGGAATGGGATTGTATGCTGACTGCCAAGAGTGTAAGCCGATGTCTGCTTTTCTTGTTCAGCGGTTCCAGTGTTCGTGTGGTTCCAGTCGGGAGAATGGTGTTTGCAGTAGCTGCCTGTGCATCTGGAAAGGGGATTATCGCCTAAACTGGGTTTTATCCTCTTGTAAGTGAAACGGTCCGTTACAATTGGTGGCAAGCGGCGGGATCGTTCCTACAAACAGAGGGACAGCTACAGACAACACCATTTCTGGATTACAAATTGAGGGCAACGCTAGTATCCGTACAGCGACCCTATCTACAAAGGAACTCAGAAAATGGAGAGGAGGCTTCGGGATGTAATGTCCGGTTACGTAAGCCTGTGGGCTGGAGTAGTCCCAGAGGAGGACATGATGAGGTACAGAGATATGGCCAGAGCCAGATTGTGGGACGAAGCCCTAGAAGAAGTACAGTATTCACGAGGGGATCGGCGCCGCAGCAGAAGGCAGCGAATTCTGGCTAGAATGGCAGAGCGGATGCCCCTCCTGAGAAAACAGACCACAGAAAAGTGGGTGACTAGACTCGAGATTCTAGTATACGCAGAACTGACGCTCGACAACGCGTACCAGGCGCTACAGTGGTACGCGGCTCAGTGTGTCCCCAGGATGGCAGAGTATGAGTTCCCAGAAGGCGGAGAATACACTGGCCCCGGTCTATTTTGGGATAATAGTGGTGACGAGGACTTTGGGGAAGATGCCGACTATCGTTTTTGGGACCTGTACGGCATCCGGGAGAACATGCTGGGTCTCTTTGGCGCTGTGGACCTCGAGGCAGACCTACGATATTTGGTCACCAAGGAATGGAACCTGGAAGGGGATTACCTGCGACTCATCAATGAGGCCTGGGAAGAGACAACCGGTCCTCCCGCCCAACAGCAACCAGCAGTACCCGAGGTAGCAGAGTTCTTAGACTGGTCCTGTGAGCAACCCCAGGGAGATGAAGGTGTCGTCCTTCCTCCCCAGCGGCAGGCTGAGTTACAGGGGGCAGAGGTTGTTGTTCCTGCCCCCCAGCAGCAAAGTGATGTGCCGGGAGGGCAGTGTGAAGTGAAGGGAGAGGAGAGCAGCGTCCTCCCTCCCCAGCGGCAGTGTGTACCCCAGGGAGATGAAGGTGTCGTCCTTCCTCCCCAGTGGCAGCGTGCACCCCAGGGAGATGAAGGTGTCGTCCTTCCTCCCCAGCGGCAGGCTGAGTTACAGGGGGCAGAGGTTGTTGTTCCTGCCCCCCAGCAGCAAAGTGATGTGCCAGGAAGGCAGTGTGAAGTAAAGGGAGAGGAGAGCCGTGTCCTCCCTCCCCAGCGGCAGGGTGTGTCTCAGGGAGCAGAAGGTGCAATCCTTCCTCCCCAGCGGCAGTGTGTACCCCAGGGAGCTGATGGTGTCGTCCTTCCTCCCCAGCGGCAGTGTGTACCCCAGGGAGCTGATGGTGTCGTCCTTCCTCCCCAGCGGCAGTGTGTACCCCAGGGAGCAGAAGGTGCCATCCTTTCTCCCCAGCGGCAGTTTGCCATCCAGAGAGAGGAACTTGTTACACCCTCTCTCCCACGGCAACCTAACCCACCAAGGGGAGATGTTAAGCCCCACAACTGTGCAGATGGGACCGTAGTCTCTGCACTTACAGCACAAGGGGTAGGGACGGTCGGTCCTGTTCCCCAGCCTCAGTGTGATGGATCCAAAGGGGAGACAGTCGGTCTCCCCCTCCAGCAGTCGAGCTGTGCACCTAAAGGGGAGACAGCCAGTCTCCAGCAACCAGACGCCCACCAGACTACTCCCGTGGTAGTGCTGGCAACAGGACAGAGTACCGCTGGTCTCTGCCCCCTCAGCAACCCACCAAGGCAGCCTACCCGTCTCCCACCCAGCAGTGGTGAAACACCAGAACTTGGACAAAATCCTTCCTCACCCAGATGTAGTAACCGGTTAGTGTGGGTGGGCTGCTCTGTTATTTCTGTTTTGTGGGTGGGTTGCTGGACTAACCAGGGCACTGACCGGCAGAAAGTCAGGTACCCTGTTAGTCTAATTGGCAAAGGGGAGAAATGTGGCGAAACCAGCTTCGCCACTGTGAACTGGAGAGGCCTGGCTGCTGGCCTCCTGCCCGCTGACTATGGCCCCTGGACGTGTTGCACTTTAGAAACTATATTTGGGCAGGTAATAATTTGTATTGCTGCTGCTGGCCCTTTAAAAGCAGCGATGGACATATTGGAACTTTTGGGACTACTGTACCTTTAAGACTGTGGAGCGTAGTACAGTAATCCTGCCTTTAATACTTTAATGTCATGTATGTATTTTTGTATGCAGTTTAACCTGGGTTATATATATGTACAGCATTCATCTGATTGTTCGGTAGAATCACTCCATTCATTATATTGAGGAAACTACCGAACAACCAGACCACCCAGGACTAAGTGTGCCTCCAATTACCGTTTGCAACAATGTTGCAAACGGGTAATTGGCAATCCATGTAATGTATGCTTTGTCCTCTGGGTGGCCGCCATTCGGGAAACAAACACGTGGCGGCGGCCATCTTAAACTACCGAACAGCGGTGTTTTGCCGTCGAGTGTCTGGAACTAAAATCGGACACTTGACTAGGCAAACACCGCTGAGACCTCCATACTTCCAGAAATTCGTATGGAAACTACCGAATGACCCGCCGTTCGGTAGAAAGAACCCCACAAACAAGGGAATTCATTCAAACCCTCTCCATGCTCTATAACACAGGCAATTCGTCTGTTTCATTCACTTGTTTGTGACCGACCGCAGGGCCAAAATGCATGGAACTGTTTTCGGATACTTTACCCATGCGGTCGGTCAATACTTTAAAGTCCCATAACTCCCGAACCGTTTATCCGAATGGGCTGATTCTTGCATATGTTGCCCCCCTGAATAAGGGCTATCAGGGGATACCTGTTTTGGAGGTGTAGCCTATGTATTTGGGGTACATCCAGGAATTGGGGAAAAAGGTGTACGGTATAATTGTGTTAAGTGTTAATCTAAGGGGAGGAAATGTGTGGGAGGTACATCCATGTGATTGGTTAATTTCATCCTCCCCCTGGGAGTGTCCTGTATGTACTTGTTTGTAATAAAAGCCAGACTGGGTGTCCCAGTCCAGAGTTCTTGCTTAACCCTCAAAGCGATGTGTCGTCTCGGTCTTTGGGGGAATGGGATTGTATGCTGACTGCCAAGAGTGTAAGCCGATGTCTGCTTTTCTTGTTCAGCGGTTCCAGTGTTCGTGTGGTTCCAGTCGGGAGAATGGTGTTTGCAGTAGCTGCCTGTGCATCTGGAAAGGGGATTATCGCCTAAACTGGGTTTTATCCTCTTGTAAGTGAAACGGTCCGTTACACTCAGTATCTAGATTTAAAGGCAGTATTTGACAAAAAGAAAGCCGATACCTTACCCCCACACAGGTCCTTTGATTGCAAAATTAACCTACTCCCTGGTACCATGCCTCCCAGAGGTCATGTATACCCATTATCTATAAAGGAGAACTCAGTCCTAGAGGAATATATTCACGAGAATTTAGACAAGGGATTCATCAGGAGGTCCTCCTCCCCTGCCGGGGCTGGATTTTTTTTTGTTAAAAAGAAAGATGGTTCTTTGAGACCTTGTATTGATTATCGAGGCTTGAATAAGATAACCATTAAAAATGCCTACCCGATTCCCTTGATCACCGAACTCTTCGATCGTTTGAAGGGCTCTACAATTTTCACCAAGTTAGACCTCAGAGGGGCATATAACTTGGTGAGAATCCAGCAGGGACATGAGTGGATGACGGCATTCAATACTCGATATGGTCACTATGAATATACTGTTATGCCTTTTGGGTTATGCAATGCGCCAGCTGTGTTCCAGGATCTGATAAATGAGGTTCTTAGGGAATTTCAGCAAGAGTGCGTCATTGTATACCTAGATGATATACTCATTCATTCTAGTGAGATTGAGATTCATCACAAGCAAGTCAGGAGGGTTTTGCACAAACTTCTCCAGCATGGCTTGTACTGCAAGTTGGAGAAATGTAGCTTTGATCAAACCCAGGTAACCTTTCTCGGCTATGTGATCTCTGGGGAGGGATTTAAGATGGATCCGGATAAGCTCCAATCCATTCTAGAGTGGCCTTTACCCACAGGTCTTAAAGCCATACAGAGATTTATTGGTTTTTCCAATTATTATAGGCGCTTTATTAAGGGCTATTCTTCCATTATTGCACCTATCACTAACATGACCAAACAGGGGGCTGATACTAAGAATTGGACTACTGAAGCTCTCCTTGCGTTCAAGACTCTCAAGGAGCTTTTCGCTTCCGCTCCAATTTTAGTTCACCCTGACACTTCTCTGCCTTTTTTGCTTGAGGTAGACGCATCAGAGACTGGTTTAGGTGCTGTTCTATCTCAAAGGTTGGGTGTTGACAAACCATTACATCCATGTGGATTTTTCTCTAAAAAATTGACCGGTACTGAAAGCAGGTATGACATTGGTGACAGAGAATTACTAGCGGTTATCAAGGCTTTGAAAGAATGGAGACATTTATTGGAAGGTACATTACATCCTGTTACCATTCTGACAGACCACAAAAACTTGTCCTATATCGGAGAGGCCAAGCGTCTGTCCTCCAGGCAGGCTCGTTGGTCGTTGTTTCTTACCCATTTCAATTACGTTCTGACTTACAGACCTGGGTCAAAAAATTCTAAAGCCGATGCGCTATCTCGCCAATATGAACCCTCTGCTTCAGTTGAACCACTTTTGTCCTCCATTGTACCCAAATGCAATATTATTGCTAATACCAGTCTCAAAATTCATTCTCCGCTACTTGACCAGATCTTGAAGTCACAACATCTAGCTCCCGGAAACACTCCTGAGGGAAGAAACTTTGTTCCTCCTGAACTTCAACTGGAGCTCTTACAATGTTTTCATGAAAGTAAAATAGCTGGTCATCCTGGTATTCGCAAGACATACTCTCTGATATCCAAGGATTTCTGGTGGCCTTCACTTCGAAAAGATATTGAGGAGTTCGTCGCAGCTTGTGAGACTTGTGCCAAGACTAAACTACCTCATGCATCTCCATGTGGCCTCTTACACCCCTTGGACATTCCTGAGAAACCTTGGTCCTGTTTGTCCATAGACTTTATCGTTGATTTGCCTGCTTCCAAGAGACAGACTGTTATTCTCACGGTGGTGGATAGATTTACTAAGATGGCCCATTTCGTGCCATTACCTAAACTTCCGACTTCTCCTGAATTGGCGGAGATTTTTGCGAGAGAGGTTTTTCGCCTACATGGGATTCCTTCAGAGATTGTTTCTGATAGAGGTTCTCAATTTGTCTCACGTTTCTGGAGATCCTTTTGTTCTCAAATGGGCATCAAATTGAACTTCTCCTCTGCCTATCACCCTCAGTCTAACGGAGCTGCTGAACGTACTAATCAAAAGATCGAACAGTATCTGCGTTGCTTTGTTTCCGAACACCAGGACGATTGGGTCGGTCTGATTCCTTGGGCGGAGTTCGCACACAATAACCTTGTTTGCGATTCAACTCGCTCTAGCCCTTTCTTCATGAACTATGGCTTTCATCCTTCGATTTTTCCTTCGGTTTCCTCTTCTCAGGGGATACCGTCGGTTGATGATCATGTCGCCAACCTGAAGAAATTATGGGATCAGACTCGGCAAATTCTATTACATAGTTCCTCGCTGTTCAAGAAACACGCTGACAAACATAGAAGAGCGGCTCCTGTTTTTGTTCCTGGGGATAGGGTATGGTTGAGTACCAAGAATATTCGCCTAAAAGTTCCATCTATGAAATTTGCTCCTCGCTACATAGGCCCTTACAGGGTTCTCACTCGTATCAATCCGGTTGCGTATCGCCTTGCTCTGCCACCTGCCTTACGCATTCCTAACTCTTTTCATGTCTCCTTGTTGAAACCCCTCATTTGCAACAAATTCTCCTCTAAGGTCTCCTCGCCTCGTCCTGTTCAGGTGGAGGGTCGGGAAGAGTACGAGGTCAGCTCCATCATTGACTCCAGAATTTCAAGGGGAAAATTGCAATATCTGGTCAACTGGAGGGGATATGGTCCTGAGGAGAGGAGTTGGGTACCTCAGGAGGACGTCCATGCTTCTCGCCTTCGCAGAGCATTTCACCTCCGCTTCCCATCTCGCCCCGGTTCATTCCGCCCGGTGGGCGTATCTGAGAGGGGGGGTACTGTCAGGGTACCTGAGGCCTCTACCTCTAAGGGAGGTAGAGACTTGGTGGTTTATCCGTCCAGGCGAGCTGTTTGCCCCGTTCCTCGCGGTTCATCCAGTCACTTAAACACCGGCCGCGAGGAATCCACGTCCTTTTCTAGCAGGACGCTCAATACGTGACGTCATGACGCTATCACGAGCAATCTGTCACTCAAGTGTCCGATATCCAATCGGTACTTGTCAGAGGCGTGATTTCCATCCAGAGCCAGGGTATTTAAGCTTACTCCTTACTTCAGCTCATTGCCCTGTCGTGGTTCTAGCTTGTCTAGTCACTCAGTGCTCTGGTATTCTAGTTTGCTCTATTGGTTTTGACTCGGCTCGTTGTACTACCCTGCTTCTCTGTTATCCCTTGACCCGGCTTGTCTCTCGCTTATCTGTCTTCTCGTTCCCTCGACCTCGGCTTGTCTCTGACTATTCTTTACTCTCGGTACGTTAGTCCGGCCATTCTAAGGCCCGGTATACGTACCTTTCCACTCTTTGTACTCTGCGTGTTGGATCCCTGTCCCGATCCTGACACCTTCTCCCTCCCATAGTGTTCCTTATCCCCCCCATCCCTCCCATAGTGGTCCATATACCCCCCCCTCCCTCCCATAGTGGTCCTTATACCCCCCTCCCTCCCATAGTGGTCCTTATACCCCCCTCCCTCCAATAGTGGTCCTTATCCCCCCCCCCCTCCCTCCCATAGTGGTCCTTATCCCCCCCCTCCCTCCCATAGTGGTCCTTATACCCCCCACCCTCCCATAGTGGTCCTTATCCCCCCCCTCCCTCCCATAGTGGTCCTTATACCCCCCTCCCTCCCATAGTGGTCCTTAACCCACCCCATCCCTCCCATAGTGGTCCTTATACCCCTTTTTTTTGTTATTATTATTTTTTTTTTTTTTTATTATTTTTGTATTATTATTTCTTATTTTATTTATATATTTTTTTTTCGTCCCCCCTCCCTGCTTGATATATGGCAGGGAGGGGGGCTCTCCTTCCCTGGTGGTCCAGTGGCAGTTCAGTGGGGGGGAGAGGGGGGCTGGCAGAGCTGTAACTTACCTTTCCTGCAGCTCCTGTCAGCTCTCTCCTCCTCTGCGCCGTCCGTTCTGCTCTTCTGTCAGCTTACACTGTAAGTCTCGCGAGAGCCGCGGCTCTCGCGAGACTTACACTGGGAGCTGACCGAGGTGCTGACCGGACGGCGCAGAGGAGGAGAGAGCTGACAGGAGCTGCAGAACAGGTAAGTTACAGCTCTGCCAGCCCCCCTCTCCCCCCAGTCTGTATTATGGCAATGCAAATTGCCATACTACAGACCTTGACTCGAGTATAAGCCGAGTTGGGGTTTTTCAGCCCAAAAAATGGGCTGAAAAACTCGGCTTATACTCGAGTATATACGGTATTTCCTATCTATACACTCAGTTTTTTTCTTCTCTGAAGTAAATTCCTGATAGAAAATGTGATTCAAACTAGATTTAATTTGTATGAAAAAAAGCGCGTTCTTCAAAGCTGTTGTTGTTTTACTTAAATGATATCAGGAAATTAAGATCAAACCTTGGTTTGAGGTGGAAATTATTTCAAACATTTTATAATGTTTATCATAACTTGGTTTCACACTTAACTATTCTTAAAATCTGGATCTGTGATACTTTTACTTTCATTTTTTGGGATGTGTTTTATGTGTGAGAACCAAGAACATCAAATAAAGTGACCGAAAGCCTGAGATAAAAACTTCTTTTCACACGTATCTCTACTTAAAAGCTAAAGCGACACAAATTCACTGCCCCGAAAAAATAGATAATTAAATAAGGTAATAAAACAAAAAATAAATTAGAAAAATCAGTGTTCATCTGCGAAAATGCAAAGTTGAGATCATGTTTATTATACGCTAGCAGTTAATTAAAATTTTGACCTGAGTCATTCATTTTTAAAAATCCACGGCATCTCATGTATTTGGGACTTTCCGGTGAATTGTTCTACACATTGCATATTTAATATACTTAGCTATATTTTTTTATGGAGTTTAGTAGTTCATTTTTTTTTTTACTTTATCTTCATTTAGTAGGAAAGTAAAAATGAAAAATAGTCAAGAGATATTTCTGATATATTTTTGTTGTTGTATCAAATAAAATATAGAGTAAAAACATGCTGATAGATATGCACTATTGTCAAGGTCTGATGTCCTTCTTCTGAATTACATAAACAGCAAGAGACCTTCATTTATAAATAAATCCTGCCTTGGGCTGTATGATTTGTAGATATTGAATAACACAATGTTCCAGAATATATAACTATATCTCGGGGTGGGGGAGATATATTCATTAGACCAGTTCTAGTAGCATTATTGCATCCAGCACATGGGGTAACAAGTGACAGAGAAGCTGAATGACTCTACCGGTGGAATCAGCTCTCATGGCCAACCCTAGCTTTTCGAGGTCTGTTGGACCACATGCTCATTTGTTTTTCATTTCTCCATCATCAACTCATATAGAAAAATACAAAATAACAGGGATTGTGACTTCCTTTAGTGATTTAGTAAGGGTGCTGATGAGACAAATTAATACATTTTGAAGCGTATTTTTTATTGTGCATAATTTATTTTTTCCTTTTTTTTTATAGTTTTGTCTTATATTCATGCAACAATTATTACTCCATTCTATTTTCAAAATTCCAGTAAAGGAGATTAGAGGAAAAGGGAATGGATCCATTTTTTTGTAATTCTAGTTTACTGTGGTTTATTTTAAATGAATGAAATGGTTCCTCTACTGACATTACAAAAATAAATACAAAGATACAAAATTAAGCCTTACCCTCAAGCTCCCACTACTCTTGGCTGTCAGCAATGACTATAGTATTCCTCGTCCCACATATATAGAACCAAAGCCTAGAAATGTGTCATTCCAATGGCCTTTAAAGTGCAAACTCCCCTGCCCCATCAAAGCAACTTCTTGGGTAAGTCCTACACTTACAATTCAGCTTTCTTCTAAAAGGCAAAATCTGTAATGATACAGAAAGGGGGGGATTTTTCTTATGAACCTCTACGCACTTATTAACCCTTAACCGGAGACACATGGTGTGGGCGGCAGCACTGTTAGAAAAGTATTTGGCTGTGTGTATTGCCTTCATTTAACACCATAATACACTGCTTGTGTTTGCAGTGTTAAATGGATGACATATCATTGTAGAAAGGTTCACTTTCATTCGGCAGCAAAGGAGAAATCATTCTCTGTGTATGGCACATTCATCTTAGCATGCAAATTATTCACCCATTTCTGCCGAAGAAACTTAAAAGCAGTGCATAAAATAGATGGGATTGAAGTTAGTAACAAGGCTGCCAGCTGTCCGACATTAAAAATTCCCTTGCAGTTCAAAAAAAGTCATTTTCAAGATTATTAGTTAGCACAAATAAGCACTTTCTTCCCTTAAGCTTTGCTGTGCTACAATACTGCTATTGTATGTAAGGTTTCACAGCATTTAAGCACCAAATAGATTTATTTTTAGACCCAAAAGGATCACTTTATACAGAGGGAATTGTAAGATCCATTGTACAGAGACAAAGAGCTATTCAAAGTAACCCCGTGATTCGTCCATTATTCGGACTTGTGTTTACTCTTTTGTCACCATAGGTGTTCATTTATATAGGAAATTACAGCCTTTGAGATTAATGACTTAGCAGTTATTAAATGTACAGAAATAGCAATAATAAGCAAAGAAAAAAATCATAATACATAACAAGTGGGAATCTGACAAACAGATATCATTTTCTGCCAAATACACAGTCACAGAGTACCTGCAACATTTATGTAGAGCAAACTTTATTTTTGACATTGAAGATTTTCTATATTAAGTGTATGCAGTCTAAGACTAGAACATACTGACCCAAATAGGCCTCGATTTTATATTGCTCTATCAGCTTTTCAAATGATTTCATATTTTTGCACAAGTTTTTCGACTGGTTTAATATGAAAAATGTTTTTTGGATAAACGTTTCAAAATTATTTTTTTTTCAAGATATTAAATCATTTGAAAAGTTTATCCAAAATGTATTAGATCAGTGTATTACATACAATTCCACAGTTATTAATAAAAACATTAAAATATTTTTCTGGGCGAAGTATGAGTGGAGAATGGACAGATTTTTGAGTTTATTTAGCTCTGCACCAAGTGTTTCTTTTTTCTTGGCAATCTATATTTATCTTCAATGACAAGGAGACAGCTGGCATACATCTAACAAACATACAGATACCTGTATATCGAACTTTTTTTTTTTTATCAGTGATGAAGGTCCCGGGGCACCCGAATTATCAGAAGAGATACAGACTGAGCTCTTCGTGAAATTTCTAAAAGGGGCACAGGTGATAAGGAACAGGCATGGTAATATTTTCATTGCATGGTTAAAACGCCTTTGCAGCTATTACCGTGTTAAACTCTGTTATAGCTCAAACAGTAATTGTTCCTTCCTAATTATGCTTTAACTACCAGAAATATAAATAGTTGCTATAATTTCACAGCTGAACATACATTTGCATCCACCACATCATTAATAAGAATTAGTATGTAAAAAAAAAAATAATGGCATAATTTACCTTGATTTATGCTACTGTCCCAAAACATTTCCATGTTGCACAATTGCAACTATTTTACATCTTACTATTTCATTAATATGTTATTAGTAAGTAGTATTTATGTGCTACTCTCAATATATTATTATCATTGGTCTTTCTGGATTATTTTACTACCGAAAAAAATACAAAACTTGATAAACAATAATCACCACAACAAAAATACATTGTCCATTCAGTAATAAACAGATTCCTAGTTATGGTAAATCAAAAATCTGGCTTAAACCAAGAGGAAATACAGGTATGTGTGTAAGTAAGTGCATCTCCTACGTTCACAAACTGAAATACATAGCATCTACTGCGTCATCTTCTTACTACAAGGACAAGGCATTGCCATATACTGATTTTTAGTGCAAACTGGCAAATAGTACTTCAAATTATCATTCGCTTAGAAAAAGCATGTGAGCAATAATTTGCAATCTGCTGGATACATTAAGTTCCGAATTTTATTAAAACCGGTGCTGTTAATATTCTGAATTCTATACTTTGTACAGTATTTGGATGCAAAATCTAAACCCCGAATGCATCTGGGCGATTGCTTCAGAGTCATTTGTCACTCGGCCTGACCGAATGCTGACCATATATGGCTTTACTATATATGAGAGTTGCTGTTGCACATGGCATTTAGTCATTTTAACTAAATCTGGTATTTAGTGGATAACCCTGAATACATTGCAATTACTTATTCTTAATGACACCACCCTCCCTAAAACAATACATCCTCATTTATTATATAATGGAGTTAAAAAAAAGAGAGAGCTATAGCTTGTGTTCTCTAAATTAACCTATAAAAACAGATGGAGAGTCAGTCAATGAAGAATTATCAAAACTAAAAATGTAAACAATGAATTTCTTAATTGATTCTAATAATTCAGTTAGACCGGTTATATTGTTAAAAATGATCATCTGATATTAAAAAAAAATAATAATCTAAAACTATGATGTCCAAATTCATACTTAGTGGAAATGACTTCAAATCACAAAACATCAATATGACAACACATCACTAAATGTAAGCTTCAATCCAGATGATTTACTCAGATATACATGTGCTCATAGATGCAAAAGGCTACATCAAATGCACTTGCAGAAGGCTAGTCTTGTGTTCCCATAACCAGTTAGAACATGACCCCAGGGTGGATTTTATTGTAAAACACACAGTTTGAAAGCTAAAAGCTTAAATCGATTCAAGTTTTAGAAGCTTTCTGAAATATTCAGTAATGCTTTGTTAGAGTTGTATGTCAGAATAACTAACAACTTCAGACAAAGGTTGTCCATTCTCTCCTTAATGATTTAATTGCGGTTCTAAAGAGGTGTCTCCTTGTGCTTTACTGTGATTCTGACTTTTTGGGAATCAATGTGTGGAACTTGGATACAGACTTAAATTAGGCCACTCGTTCGGGGAAGGAATACATATTCAAACATCTTTCAGTGATTTCTTTAGAAAGGATAGTTTAACCCCTTAATGACACAACTTCTGGAATAAAAGGGAATCATGACGGAATATATCCGTCGTCTGTCCTTAAGGGGTTAATTTTCAACATTATGCATAAAACAATACACAGTGAAATACAAAAATAGGGAAACTTAAAGACAGGGTTTAAGAGCCAAAAACATTAGGCCTATTGTGATTTATGTTTAATTAGCTATAAAATGACTTATTAAATTAACAAGTCTCCTCAATTTTTATTTGAGTACCTGGAGTAAAACGGACAGAGCCCTACTAGTCAATGGGCAGAGTCAAAATAAGGGAGAGTCTAGAATTCCACTATCGTATTGTAAATGATTAGGAGAACCTCTTCTCATCAATTCTGCATGCAGCTTTACATATATAAACAGAAGACATTAAGAGGAATCACATTCACAAATCACATATTTTGCAAAATTTGAGAAAACAATCTGCCTGTTCAGATGAAAAATACATCCAGACCTCTCAATGGCAATGTTAATAACTAATTCATATCTGATAGCTAATGGAGAACCAGTATACATGTCAGATTTGGCACTTGTTCCACTCAATATCCCGGTAGAAAGCCCATGTTCTTTGTTTTCATCTATGGAATAGAACATCCCTCCCTTTCTTTGTAGAAATGTAATAGAAGTGTGTCAGCTGCTCATCTGATGTGATGCAACTATTTAATTTGAGCTATCCTCAAATAACCCGGTACTGGTGGTTAAATACAATAACTCTATTATAACTATGACAAAGGAAGTGGGAAAATTATCTGATGGCCGACCTGATAATTTGATCGCCCACTCTACTCTCCAGGATAATTATACCCTTTACAGTTAGATTAACTAGTTTATTGCCTTCCAAGTCTACAAGGGTTAGTTCAATTCCACAAATCTCAAAACAACATGATTTATCCTAGGACCTTAGAGACCTGTTTTTTATATATTTGTTAGAACTAACACACGCAGCATTACTTCTAAAGTAATCACTTTTATAGGTGCCTGACTACCCCAATGCCTGATGCATTTAATAATGAATGTACTAAGCTACGCAAATAATGAATAGTTGGTGTAGTGCAGTGGTTCCCAACCTTTTTTCACTTGAGTACCCCTTGGCAGCCCATTTCCATAAATTGTACCCCTTTCATTAGCAAAATGTCTATAATAAATATAGTTGCATTTATATCAAATGTCTGTGTGTCAGTGTGTGTATGTATGTGTGTCAGGGTATGTAGCTGTGTGTTAGACACACAGCTACATACCCTGACACACATACAGATATACACACACATATACATACACTGACACACATACAGACATATACACTGAAAAACAGATACACACTCTGACACACAAGCAGATACACAGACACATAGATAAACACTGACACACTTAAAGATACACACTCTGACACACAGATACACACATTGACACACATGCGGATACAAAGACAAGCTGATGCACACCCTGATGCGCCGATGCACACCATGACGTGCCGATGCACACCATGACGCACATCCTCACACACAGATTCATACCCTGAGACACAGATACACACATTTACACACATGCAGATACAAAGACACATAGATACATACACCGATACACTTAAGGATGCACACCCTGACACACAGATGCACACCCTGACAAACAGATGCACATACACAGACACACATGCAGATACATACTGACAAACTTGCAGATACACAGACACATATATACACACACTGACACTTAAGGATACATACCCTGACACACATACAGATACTGACACACATCCTCATGCACAGATACTTATCCTGACACACAGATACACATGCAGATACACAGTTACACACCCTGACACATGCATACACACTGACACACATGCAGATACACAGACACATATATACATATAATGACACACTTAAGGATACACAACCTGGCATATACAGATACACACATTAACACACACATGCAGATACACAGATATACACACACTGGCACAGGCACTGTGCTGTGTGTGTGATGGGTGTTCTGTGTGTAATGGGTGTTCTGTGTGTGTGTGTGTGTGTGTGTGTGTGTGTGTGTGTGATGGTGTTCACTGTGTGTGAGGGGTGCTGTGTGTGGGGGGGTGCTCTGTGTGTGTGTGAGAGAGAGAGAGAGGTGCTCTGTGTGTGTGTGTGTGTGTGTGTGTGTGAGGGGTGATGTGTTTGAGGGGGTGATGTGTTTGTGTGAGGGGTGCTGTGTTTGTGTGTGTGAGGGGTGCTCTTTGTGTGTCTGTGTTTGTGAGATGTGCTCCGTGTGTGGGGTGTTGTGCTTTTGCTGTGTTTATGTGTGTGTGAGGGGTGAGGTGTCTGTGAGGGGTGCTATGTGTGTGTATGAGGGGTGGTTTGTGTGTGTATGAGGGGTGGTTTGTGTGTGTATGAGGGGTGCTGTGTGTGTGTGTGTGAGAGAGAGAGAGAGAGAGAGAGGTGCTGTGTGTGTGTGTATGTGTGAGGGGTGCTGTGTTTGTTTGTGTGTGTGTGTGTGTGTGAGGGGTGCTCTTTGTGTGTCTTTGTTTTAGATGGGTGCTCTGTGTGTGGGGTGTTGTGTTTGTGAGGGGAGCTGTGTTTGTGTGTGTGTGAGGGGTGCAGTGTCTGTCAGGGGTGCTGTGTGTGTGTATGAGGGGTGCTGTGTATGTGTGTGTATCTATGAGGTGTGATGTCTGTGTGTGTGTGTGTGAGTGTGAGGGGTGCTGTGTGTGTGTGTGTATATGAGGGGTGCTGTGTGTGTATGAGGGGTGCTGTGTTTGTGTGTGAGGTGTGCTGTGTGTGTGTGTGGGGGGGGGTAATGTGTGTGTGTGTGTGTGTGTGTGAAGGATGCTGTGTGTGTGTGATGGGTGCTGTGTGTGTGTGATGGGTGCTCTGTGTGTGTGTGAGGAGTGCTGTGTTTGTGTGTGTATATTGTGTGAGGAGTGCAGTGTGTGTGTGTTTGTGTGTGTGTGTGTGAGAGGTGTTGCATGTGTGTGGGGTGCTGTGTGTGTGTGTGTGTGTGCGTGAAGGGTGATGTTTGTGTGTGATGGGTGCTGTGTGTGTGTGATGGGTGCTGTTTGTGTGTGTGAGGAGTGCTGTGTTTGTGTGTGTATAGTGTGTGAGGAGTGCAGTGTGTTGTGTGTGTGTGTGATGGGTGCTGTTTGTGTGTGTGAGGAGTGCTGTGTTTGATTGTGTGTAGTGTGTGAGATCCTCGAAGCTTGCCGTGGTAACCTGCAGCAAAGCTCAGAATTGCCGAACTCGCGATAGGACCTTCCGCCTCCAGGCTCCTCCTTCCCTCCCTCTCCTGCATGCCGCCTGTCAGTGCCTGTGGGTCGTTGAGGGAGATTTTTGATCTCCCCACCGGCCCATGAAGGCACACAGCAGGGCCAGCGCAAGGATAGCGCTGGCCCAGCTAGGGCTGGCAGGGGAGATCCTGTGATCTCCCCTGTCGGCCCATGGACATAGCTGCACAATGGGCATTTGCCCTGTTTACCCGATGGCCGGGTTCCCAACCTGTGAGGCCACCATTAACAAAATTATTTTGCGTACCCCCTGGGGCACTGAATTGTACCCTTGGGGGTACGCGTACCACGTGTTGGGAGCCTCTGGTGTAGTGCGTGCATTTCATACTATGCAATCTTGTTCCTTCAAAATGCTCTTGAGCACAAAATATGTCTCATTTTGATGCTTTTCTCCTTCTTTACCCTGTTAAACACAGCTTTTTCTACTGTGGAAGAATAAAACATTATTTAAGGAAGAATAAAAGTATTTTGTTTTGGTTTTTTAAACGGACTCTTTAAGAGTCTTTCTTTGGCACACGCCAGTTATTTTTTTTGTAAATGCCCGATTTAGAGGAGAAAGCCTCATAGAGATAGTGTGCAATGTGTACTCATAATTTGTAATGTAAGAAATGTCTTGCTACAGTCTTCAGAAATCGTCTCAGTCTATCCTGAAAAATATATGTATTTATGTCTTTATAGAGATTTAGTTATATTGGACTGCAGCGATATTATTATAAAGGTTTCCAGTAGATAGCCTCGATACACTCCCAATGTCTTTCATGATAGGTGCAGAGATTGTAATAAATATTAAATAACACTTTGTACATATTTTAAATATCTTTCTTTGACATATTGAATGAGTAGTTATTTATGCATCCATCCACGAATACTAATTATAAAATAGACCTGTGGGGGCTCTCTGAATGTACTAACGATCTCCCTAATTGGATCTTTAACTAAGGTAAAAAAAAATGTAATAAAATGTCATTAAAAATCACGTATGTCACTGAATAAATGCAATGAAAAACCTCCAAGCAGGACAGGACATGGAATGGCTCCTGATTCCTCCCTGAATGGAAGCTGCTATTCGTATATTAGAAAAATTTGGAATTGTAAATGGTAATGCTGAAAAAGATTTTTAACTACTGAGTATTCAGTAAAAGAAATTAGGTGAAATGAGATTACTGCACTTGGCAACTGGGAGGCACAAATCTTATACTGGCAAGAACCCAGATTGTTAGGAACCCTGAATGTAGACATACAGAGCTATGCACTAAAGTTGAATTACCTGTAATAATGGAATAATAAAATCTTAGGCCACAATAGGTGTATAGGAAGGATTATTTCCGTCTGTAATGTTTCCAGTAATAATATTACTGATTGGCTTGTGATGGCACATTTTGGTGCCATTTTTAAATGTGTGTGTTCCTATATAAACCACGTGTAACTAATCGGTATGTTTCTCTTCCTTTTGATAAAAACCCTGTTGTGGTGAAACGCGTTATGGAAAGTATTCATTTATATTTTATCTACCAAAGGATTTTTGGTCACTATACTTATGTATTGTGCCAATTATCAGTTTTTGTTTGTAAGAAATTTAACTCCTGGCTTCCCTGTTTCCTGTCTACTTTAAAGAAATCCTAGGTTGGGGATCATACCACCGGCGCCTTGTTCATAGAGCAGTTTGTTTGCTCTACCTTCTACGAGTATTTACTATTTCACTATTTTATTATTTTTTAATGTAATAGAGAGCACTACTATCTAGTTTCGAATTTTTCTTTGTCATTTTGGGCACTTTACCTTCTACAGGCACTCACCAACATATCCTGTAAGTGGAGATTATACCACTTTACGCTATCAAAACTGGAGCTGACTGTAGCTCCACTAATTGTGAGTATGCTACCACAATTACTGAATATTACCCATTTTAGTTGATATATTGCACTATTGGATCTTTGTTTTCTTGTCTTACTATGTTTTCTTGTCCTTTACCCATCATACTCATTGATAATAGAATTTACAGTCTACCCAATAATTCCTACTGCACTTCAATTTAAAGGGTACGCCTATTTCCAAGACTGCTTTAGACTGTTTCATTTTTTCACACTAGATATATTTATTATTGGCAATAGTATCGTATTGCATCTTTGGCGCAGACGGCTTTCTCTTTTTTTGTTGGTTTTTGTTGATCTCCTGAAGGGTTGAGAGGGATCCCCTTTTTAGGTGTACTTCTTTTTTTCTGATTAATTGGTGCTAAACCTATTGTTTTTGTATTTTCTTTTTGGTCTGACTATTTTGGATGAAAATGGGAGTTTCTAATCAAACTCGCTTTGAATTACTGGCAATTTATACTTTATGGAATCACAAACAAATATGATTTTGGCATAGACAAAATAAACTGCATATTAAAGGACCACTATATTTACCAAAAGAACTTTTGCTGAAAGAAGAACTCTTGGTTCATAGATTATACCCCGGCAGTCTCACTGCTTAATTTCCCAGCATTTTTGGAGTTAAATCACTTTATGCAACCCTAGGCACACCTCCCTGCATGTGACGTACACAACCTTCCTAAACATTTCCTGTAAAGAATCATCTAATGTTTAAAATTCCTTTTTTTTAATTCTGTGTAATTTAGAAGTTCTTATATCCCTCCAGTTTTCTAATTAAAGCTCAATTTACAAAGCAGGAGATAAAAACTGTAAAAGTAACTTACATCTGATTGAAAATTAAACCGTTTTGTTATCATGCAGACCATGTCAGTCACATCCAGGGGACATGTGGCTAGGACTGTTTATACATTAAAATTCAATGATGCTCAAAAGGGGGAAATTTACTCACTGATTAAACATTTGGATTAGTTTTTCTGTGGAATATTTGCAATGCTATGTTAAACATTACAGGGAATCTTGAACTGAAGTTCTAGCTAAATTAAATATATATCCAATGTTTGGCTTGTGCCAATATAATAGCATAGAAATGATTGTGAATAGACTTGGAGATGGTGATGATTGATGGGAAAAAAAGTATTCGTGGTTTGAGGACAGCTACTAAAGTGATCAATAGAAAGAAAAAAAGAAGCAGCAATAAAATAAATCTATATTTAAATATTTTTTAATTATATATTTAATATATTTTAAATAAAGATTTTGTTACTGTTCCTCCTTTTTTTTACCTCTTTTGGCAAATGTTCTCACTTGATCTTTAACAAATTTAAACATCTTTAGTTTAGAAAAAAAGTCGCCTCCGAGGAGATATGGTAACATTATACAAATATATACAATCCACTGTCTGGAAATCTATTCACAAACCGGACTTTACATAGGACACAAGGTCATGCGTTTAGACTGGAAGAAAGAAGATTTCGTCTAAGGCAAAGGAAAGTTTTTTTTTTACCATAAGAACAATAAGGATGTGGAATTCTCTGCCTGAAGATTTGGTTTTATCAGAGTCCATACAGATGTTTAAACAGCTACTAGAATAACAGAACATTCAAGGATATAATTTTTCAATGTAGGGTAATCACTTCTTAAACCAAGGATAAATCTGACTGCCATTCTGGGGTCAAGAGGGATTTTTTTCCTAGTTTGTTGCAAAATTGGAAGTGCTTCAAACTGTAATTTTTTCCTTCTTTTGTTTTAAATATGTTTATTGGTTGCACACCATAAATCTCAATGCAAACTTATTTGTATTCAAGCATGGAAGTGCCTGCGCAGAGGCGTAATTAGCAATACATGTGTGGGTACGCGAGCAGTTGCCTACGCAGAGGCATATTAATTGAGTCATTGGTTTTACAGCAAGT
The DNA here is from genome assembly GCF_036172605.1 of Pelobates fuscus. Taxonomy (NCBI): domain Eukaryota; kingdom Metazoa; phylum Chordata; class Amphibia; order Anura; family Pelobatidae; genus Pelobates; species Pelobates fuscus. The sequence continues at coordinate 437,382,733 of NC_086318.1, forward strand.
AGATTCATATTCAGTCATGTGCGTTTTGTGACTCTTGCTATGTTAGTGTCTTGTCTTTGTGTTTATGCTATCTGGTGTGGTTTGAGATTATGTTTGTGTATTTATCTTGTGTTGGCTGGTTTATGCGGTTGCTTTGTGTTTGTCGGTATGTGCAGTTGTTCTGTGTAGTTGCATTGAGTTTGTTGGGTTGTATAAGTGTTTTGTGTCAGTTGGTTTGTGTAAGTGCTTTGTGTTAGCTGGTTGTGCAGTCGCTTTGTGTTAGCTGTTTGGATAGTTACCTTGTGTTTGCTGGTTTATGCAGGTGTTACGAGTTAGCTAGTCCGTATGGTTGCTTTGAGTTGGATGGTTTGTGGAGGTGCTTTACGCTAGCTGGTTTGTGCAGGTGCCTTGTGTTAGTTGAGTTGTGTGATTGCTTAGGCACAATATCATACAGTGCAGTAATTAGGCAGTTAAGCAGGCATTATTAAAACATGTAAAGCTTTTGGTATCAGCTAATAGCATAGCACCTTGTCTTTGCTGCTAGGACAGATGCCTATTGATCTGTGCTACCCTGCACTATTTCAGCTGGTAAAGCATTCGGTAATGAATAAAAAACATAGCGTTAAGCCTTTGCTCTATGGTCTAATGCTCATCAATCTGCCTTACATATTTATAACCAAAAAGGGTTTATTAAGGTCAAAATTTTAACATTTAAGTCACTTTGCTGGAGTGGGCGTAATGGCGCCCGGCGTAATGAAGCTGTCTGATGTGAAATTGGTAGCCTTCTTCGTGGCTTTTCTTCGGAATTCCCTCTGGTGTGACCTTCCCATGGCTACCTCTAAATGATGCTGCACATGGTGGGTCCGTTGTACCCCTCTGAGTCTCTCCGGTTCCCCCGGGTATGACAGTCCTTCCCCTTTCCCCCCCCCCCAGGCAGGTTTCTGTGTCTTTAGGGGGCTTCACCCCACTGTGGGCACTCGGAGACTGGGGTTGTCCGGTGGTCTCCCCACCTTAGAGTCCACCGGGTACTCGCCTCCTGCACCTCCCCAGCTTCAGCAGGGCCTTCTTGGGGCTCCAGCCCTGTCTTGCCTCACCCTCCTCCGGCCACTTACATGTTGCCGGCACATGCCCTCCGGCCACCGGTCCACCGGCAGGCCCACGCTTCACAGCCTCACCAGGCTCACAGAGTTGGGGGCTGTTGTCTCCCGGACCACCACCAAATCCGGGGTTCAGGGACGGCTCTCCATCGACCCATCCGCCGCCCGGGGGTCAAGGTATCCCAGCGCGGGTTTCAGTTGCGTGTGTGTGGGTCGCCTCGTGGCGCTATGTGGGTACTGTGTATCCATCAGCCTTTTTAGCTCCTTGTATCGGAACGTCGCATACCGGGTGCGTCTCCTCCTCCAGTCTCTGAAGTTCCGACTTTTGGGCCGGGATCACCCCCCCCGGCCGGGTGGGGTGGGGGGGGTAGCGGGGCCGGGCCAGATCCCCCGCGCCTTACTTGCGTGCTGTGGGTTCCGCTCATGTAGCGTGGTTCAGGCCTCAGGGGACACTGTGTGTTAAATATGTGCTCGATCTTTGCACTCCCCGGTTCCTCTCCGCCTGATCTCCCCACTGGTTACTGTTTTCGGCAGGTATCGTGGGTATTTTATGTGTTCATTCTGTGTTAGGTTTTTCTCTGCCGGAGCCGGCGTGAGTTGCGACCGCTCGGCTCGGCGGCCCAGCCCCGCCCCTTTTTCCTTCTTTTGGATCAACAGCAAAAAACAAATATGAGGAAGCCTGAACTTGATGGACACATGTCTCTTTTCAGCCTTTGTAACTATGTAACTATGATCTCTGAACCAAATGGTGGGAAAATGCAAAATTGGGCAAAGCATTTTTCACCTTTTTTCTTTTTTTTTGAGTTGTTGAATGATTATCTCTGTTACAAAACCAACCATTCACATTAAAATTTAGTGTCCCAGAAATGTTTCTGTTTTCCGAAAAAATAGTTTGTCTGAATTTTTTCACCTTGCACAAATCTAATTACCTGTAAATTACACTTAAAGCAGCACTGTCACTTTACAGACTTTAATAATGATAGAATCTTAATGAAGGTTCTATGTTAATTGAGTTGGGTTTTCAAAGAAATCAGATGATATGCATGCAACAAAGTAAGACACATAGAATGTGACGGCAGATAAGAACCATTCGGCCCATCTATTCTGCCCAATTTTCTAAATACTTTCATTAGTCCCTGGCCTTATCTTATAGCTAGGACAGGACTACTTTGCCAGTATATACCAATGTGTGGATCTTCTGCATCAACACCCTTCCTTTTTCCATTAACTGTCACTTGGGAACCTTCAAATTCTTGTGAGATGCACAGTGGATTTATTTGACAACTTATTGAACTTGTGGGCAAAGATCTGTAAAAGATTCCAGTTTTGCTAGCTCTTCCTTAGCCCACTGTTTTCTCCTCCTACGCACGCACGCACGCACGCACAAACATATGACTCCTAGCAAGTAAAAAGCCGCTGGAGCAGAGGAAAAATGTCAGGAAGGTGGTGGAGCCAAGTAGAGATCAGCAATTGACAGCACTGCTTTAAGCAGGACTCACGGGCGGCTCCCTTCCTATGGAATAGCCTGCCTACCGCCATCAGACTCTGCCGTAGTCTTGCATCTTTTAAGAAGTGCCTTAACCAGGCTAGCGGTATTCCCGAGCGTGACTCGGGGTTAATTTTCGCTGCCAGAAGCGGTAACCCCGAGTCACGCTCGGGGTAGATAACAGAGCTGGCAGCGGAGTCTCCTTACCTTCTCCTTGCGATCCAGCGATGTCCCCGCGCTGTGATTGCCGGTGAGAGCCCCGGCGGATGCCTCCATCTGACTTCCTGGTTCCGTCTCTGTGAGCCGCAGAGGCTCATGGGGGCGGAACTGGGCGAGTAATTCAAATGTTTAAAGCATAAAAGTGACACACACACATAAAGTTAGGTGATACAGTGAAATCCTGTCAGATTACATTGTATCACCTCAGATTTGACACAGTATCACCTCAGATTTGAAATTTGATCATCCTACACTGCCCTGCCTGCCCTTTTTGCTGTAATTTCTGCCCATAAAATAAATTTTTTACCATGGCATCAAAGCGTCACTTTAGCATCTCCAAAGCGGGTTTGGATCAGATGAGTGACAGCGCCAGCGACACAGAGCCCCTCGCAGAATTGAGCGACTGCGATAGCGATTCGTGGCAAGATTCGTCATCCGACTCTGACAGTGACCAGAGAAGTGGCGACAGCGACGATTCTGCCCACGAGCTCAGTGATGTGCGCACTTGGCGCCTTATTGATTGCGGTATGGATCAGGTACCGCCGCCAAGATTTCCGTTTACTGGATCACCTGGGATGAAGGTAGACGTTGAACACAATGATCCTTTGGCATACCTAAAATTATTTCTCACAGATGACGTCATTGAAAAGATTGTCACGGAGACAAATCGCTACAACGAGCAGCAATCAGCTACTCTGCATAGCAAGTTTTCCAGGAACAGAAAATGGGAACCGGTATATTATTTATTAGATTATAATTCATGATTTTATGTTTCGAACTTTATCACATCTGAGAGTACTTTTGGTCAGGTTTAAGAAAGTAATTACTGGCCTACAATACATAACACCAAATTTCCATGCAAAAAAATGGTACCGCTTTTGGTACAAAATTCCTGACATAATCATACCGCCAGGGAGGTTAAACTCCATATGACGAAAGCAACTTCGCCACTGGTTTTTGGAGGTGCCTGTTTGCCAGCCTCCTACCCTGGGACTATGGGCCCTGTGATAACTCACGTTCAAAAGTACTGTTTCTGCTCCTTAGACTTTTAACTGAAACAGATTCAAACATGTAGCGGCGGCCATCTTAAATTGTCCAGTAGTGTTTTGTCGTCGAGTGTATGGAATTGTTTTGGGCATGGGAAATTCCTGAACCCCTGAACCAATCTGGGTGATTTTTGGATATGTTGTTCACCCAGATGGGGCTATCAGGGGATGTGACTTTTGTGGGGATATGTTGTATTTTGGGGTACTTTTGGGGGTTTGTAAAAATGTATGTTTTTTTCTGCTAAAGTTAATTGAGTTAGTCCATTGTCTTTGTTAATTGTATCACAGGCAGAGGGGAGGTTTTGTGTACAGTAACTGGGAGTGTTCAAGTTTTATTGGATTGTGAATTTCATGTCCTGTGCCCCACAAGGTCCATCTGAGCGGTAACCTTGTGGGGAAAAACTGTATAAAAGAGCAGCGGTACCATTAAAATTTCAGTTCTACTTCACACTCAATCTAGAGTCCTGTCTCTTTTTGGGGAAACGGCGACAAGGGATTGCTATGCTCTTCATACTCCCTTGAATAATCATTAAGCTCTTGTAAGAGTTTGTTCCTGTTCCTTCTTCACTCTCTGGGGAAAGAGAGGTTCACCCACTGGAACATGGAGCCTTGTCATAGGTCCAGGGTAGGTGGGAGATGGCGAGACCCCGACCAAGCTGCGGCGGTTTGTGGGGTCTGTAGTGATTATGGAGTGCTTGAAGCTCTCGGGAAGCACTAGGAGCATCCGTCAATGGAGGTACCCAGTCGGGGTGCCATGTGATCCGTTACACTCCATCTCTTTAGGAAAGCTTATGGCCTCCCAGAGTAACCTCTACCTTACATGCCTGTCTCTTGCTCTCTCCTAAAGGGCAGCACTTTACTCTCTCCTACAGCTCTGCTTCACTCCCACCTAATTGGATTGCTATTTCCTGTCCTAATGTGTTTTATACCCCACCTCCTATAGACTGTAAGCTTGTTTGAACAGGGTCCTCTTCAACCTATCATTCCTGTAGGTTTTCTTGTAATTGTCCTAGTTAAATCCCCCCTCTCATAATATTGCAAAGTGCTGCGGAATCTGTTGGCGCTATATAAATGGCAATGATAATAATAAATAATAAATAATAATAATAACTAGATGTAATCTAGATAGAATATTCATACAATGCAAGTACACAACGTAAGTGTGTTATGACAGATATTGCTGTATGTGATTGTCTTAGACAATGGTAGCCCAATTACTTTCAAAGCAAATGCAATTTCACAAAACTGGATTTACAATGAGATGCACAAATATCTTGATTCAGCCCTTTTAAGAGACCTGCTGGAGATACCTAAGTACCTTTTGTTAGTATTTTTGTTCTTGTTTAGCCTATTTCTTACATGTTCTATTCACATTCCAGAGTGAGCATAGGTGATGGTAATATCCATTCAGAGAGTGTTTGAGATATATTTTTGAACCTACAGTCTTATGCTGACTGATGAAGTACAAAACAGAGGGAACAGCCAACACACAACCAAGCAAGGTTCTCCATAATCCGTGGTTGCAGAGTGACCCTGGTTTCACAGTCCAATAACAGTAGATATATCCAATGAGAGTCCGGAACTCCACAGTTTGCTTTGTGACCTCCATAAAGTTTGGAAGGCTTCATCTTGCTATGAACCACTGAACATTCTTTGAAATAACCTACAGTCTTCTGTAAGCAGAGGTCCCCCTGACCTAGGTTCCACAACCTATTGTCTGGAGCTGCAACCGACCTTCATTGGAGGAATCTCTCTCCATTAGCGCTGATAAATATGCACATTAATATTTACATTTACTGACATTAAAATACTTTATGAACTTTTATGAACTTTTTCCTTTTTCTTCAAATCTCATTGATGATAGTAGCAAGGTCAAAATAATTTCAAAAAGATCTCTTTAAAATCATCCTCACTGATTACTTCTTTAATAAATTCTCAGTCTTTCAATGACTAACTCATGCACACAGTAGGTATAAGATAGGATGACAGAGTGTTCTGTAATTTTATGTTAACCCCTATGACCTGAAAAGTTCAAGTTTCTCATTTATGCACAATCACCTCGGCTTCATCTATCCAATGATGACAACATAAATACCAAAGGAAAGTATGTAATAATGATAGACATACAATATTTATAGAATTTTAAATATTCTTTCAGACCTGAGGCTGTACAGTTGTTATTATGTGCCATTTAACTTGTACTTAACGTTTGCATAATTGCTATTTGCAACTCAATTTTCCCTTGTTAAGATGATAGAGGGGAAAGTCGAACAATGATGTGAATTTTAAGTGAAGGCCTTACAGAGAGATTTAAGGCAGTTTTTTGGTAAAGTACCACCAACAAGACTGTTTGTAAAGCTGAACAACAGCAGTCTTGCAGAGTGGAACAAAAAACCGGGATGTTATAACAGCCACAGACCAGAAAACAAAGGCGTCCTGAAGAGACACCATAATGAAGCTGTAGGTGATGTTTTGAGACAGGGAAATTCTGCAGGCGTCATTTGGAGATCCCGTCAATTCATGTTATCAAGAGTGCATTAGGGGTTGGAAGAAAGATTCAGCGTGTGACGAGGCATACATTGCAAAGCTTTTAGAACTGAGTTTTTCTTATTTAGAATCTTAAGCTTCCAGAATGTGATATTTTGTATTTACCATCTTAGCGGGGAATAGTACTTTATTTTCGCTATCTGGAATTTAAATAGGCCAGTCTGGTACTTTGAGGGTTTGTGTAATGAATAGTTATTATATGCAAATTGTTTTGTCCCCAAAAAACTGTATTTTGTGTAATTGCACCTTTACAAAAACGACAAATTAAAGAGAATGAAAGGGAATATAAATGAGTTTATTGTTTACGTTTAACTAATAGTGAAATGTTTTCGTTTTTTTCTATATTGGGAAAGGTTGAGATTTCCAGTTACAATGTAAAATATAGAAATGTTGATATCTTTCCCCTTCCACAATGTACTAATGTTAAATGTCAAAGCATTGAATCCACTGGACATCGCCTGCTAGAACACTAGCTGGAAGTTACACAGTGCACAACTAACAATACTGCTCAGACACAAAATTCATCAAACAAAGGTATACGAACAGTTATCAAATTGTCTGTTCTAAAAATGGTACAAACATGTAAAGGAAGAGGCACCAATGGAATGAGACTGCTGGTTCAACTAGTTTCCATGCTGGTTGACTCAGTGTTAATACTGACCACTTTTTAGATTCTCTTCTCATTCAGACTTGACCAATTTACAGCAATGTGTTAAGGGATCTACATTCAATCCATTCTGGAATATGTCAGTCCAGGTGTTGGTGTTATACACCTGTTAGTCCAGTTGATACTCTGCCTTTTCGTTGGTACTTTGAATTGCCAACAATTCTCACTTAAGCCTAACCCTGGTATGTTCAACATTTTATTTTACATTGCAAAAAAATTCACTTTATTTTCACTTCTCTTGTTTTTACTATCTCTGCTGTTTATCGAGAGCTACTGTAACCAGAGTTAAAATCCAATAATTATATATTTTTTTTTATATCATCAACGTGTCAAATATGACATGGGAAATAACTGGTATGAGTGTTGTAAACACACAGATGGGACCGGGTGTTTAATGTACATCTGAATCTTAATAAGCCCGATAATATGAATTAATGCTGTATCTATGCCAAGATCAGTAGGGCTTGAAAACAATGGGATATAATTAATTGCATGCAAGGAGAAGAATTGAAAGTACATTAAATTGTCTATCACTTAGTGGTGTTTTTATTCACTAGCGTAAAGGTTATATGAATCGTGCTAAAACTAGCCTGAGCCCATCAATCCTTTCAATGACTCGCACAATATCTCTTGTTAAAGGGAAGAAAGTCTTCATAGCTTTCCGAAACTGCATAAACTACAGTATTTATAAAAGTCAAAATTAATAATAATCCTTAACTTTAAATAACTTGGCGTTTGACTCTAGTACACTTGAAAGCAGCAAGCTCATATGCTTTACTTAAACCAATATTTGAATGCGGCTTTTGAAACTAAAAATAGAGGAAGCTGGTTACATAAAATGACCAGCTCATCTCTCATGGATAGTTTTCAAGCAGCTGAAATGGCTCAAGGTTCTGCCAAGGCTCCTTCTAAATATCCACTTAAATTATGACTCTGGACACAGATACTTTAATAATGGACACAGATACGTAAACTTTTAGAGCTTTTGCCTTATATCTGCCTCTCTTCATCTTAGAAGAATTTATCAAAAGCATATTTTATACCGTATATTGTCTATATCTTGATAGTCATTTATTTTATATAAAATTAAAGATGATAGTTTCTTTTACATTATACAATCAAAATAAGAATGCTTCTGAAATGACCTAATTTTATATAAAACGCATATTTTGTGACAAAAAAAAAAAAGCAAGTATAAATAAATACTAGACTTGAAGATATAGTTCATCCAGAAACGCGATTTGGTTGAATTTGAGCCAATTGGATGTTTGGTTTGGTTTCCCGAATTCTGAAACAAAATATGCCTGAATCCTGGATAAACTGAAAACTGATTCCCAAGCTATTTCTGTTGATTTGGAGTTTGGTTTGCTGTGCAAACATTTTGTGGCAAACTTAAAGTATTGACCGAACTGAAATGTTTGCGCCTAAAGTTCTGGACCAAGAAGGAATTTTTTTTCCTAGTTTGTTGCAAAATTGGCGCTTCAGACTGGGTTTTTTGCCTTCTTGTGGATCAACATCAATAGCAAATATGAACTTGATGGTTGCATGTCTCTTTTTGGCTATGTGGCTATTTAACTATGTAATTCTGCTGATCTGATTTTTTTTAATTTGGCCGAATTGATTAATTAAGTGAAATACCTATTGGCTATCCCCAGGGCCCAAGTTATACTGGAAAGTGTTGATGCTTCATTGATGGCTTAAGATGGCTTTATCAATGGGATTCTGCTCCATGATAAAATTGTATGGGCTTTCCTTATTCAGCAGATGTTTATTTTAAAAAAACCTTTGCAAATTATGACATTATTGGGTAGATTCCTTTACTATACAAAACTTGTATCAAAACTAGACTATTTTAATTAGTTGGCAAAGTGTGACAATTTGCCTATACACTATGTACCAACGAGATGCAGTAGAATCTTTTCAATAGATTTTTTTTGTTGTTGCAGAAAGCAATTAAGAAGAAAGGAAGATTAACATGAAATAGAAAATTCTCTAAAGTTTTACTCAAGAGAAATCGCAAATTAAATTCATTGAAGTAACTGAAATGTAATTCACTGACCTTGTTAAAACAAATCACAGAGTATTTAAAGAACATGCTGACTCTGTGGCTGGTTCCTGATGTTCGGATGGATTAACCAACTCTGTCCATCAAATGAGAAACAAAATGTGTAATAAAATCCAACTTGAATTTTTCTTAGCACAACACTAAGGGACTCGAGGCAAGGCAGTGTATGCTTATTACAGCATCCTTCCGCCCGCATCTCTTATTAAAGTCTTGAAACGGAAAATACCAAAGGCGTTGCACTTAATGTTACTGAGCTTTTTCTTAGAATCAGATCCCTTTCTTTTAAATCTGTGACTTCAAAGCAGAGATTCTAGTATTGCTTAGCAGATTGTGCTATTAATTTATATTCAAGGCTGTTTGATTATTTCCCGCTTAAGGTTCAACATGTAAATATTTCAGTAGTTTCTTATTTATTTAGTCGTGTTAGGCTGTGTAGTATCCAGTTGTAGTCTATTTATATGTAAATTAGCTGTGTTCACTTGTGTTATTACCGGACATTCCCTGAAGACACTTAGAGTAACTCTTTTAGGTGGAAGTGCATCGTTTTTCAATTTGAATAAAGGACATTTTTAAGGAAAACTATTACTAAATTAAGTGATTTCTGCTGAATATGTGAATATTGGTACATAGTGTGAAATAAACAAATGCTTTGGGTCATTATAGAATATATGTTTGCCCATTTTGTTAAATAACAATGTTTTGTCTTTTTACCAAGTACATTTCTCAGCTTCTGTTAATGGGGCATGCATATAAGCACAAAAAGAAACCACCAATGGATATTTCAGGCATCAACCCAACTTTCATGTTTTTTATAGCTTCCTTCTAATTAATTAGCTTGATTCAGGGACACCAATATAAGCAGTATAGCCACTCTGATAAGTAGCTCAGCCAAGTCCCTGGGCCCATTAGTGTTATACAGTCTGGTTGGTAAGATATAAAGAGTAGCGTATGTCGAACAATACTCTATAATATTTTTTTTAAATGTTTTTCTATTTCTTATGTGACCATCTGCATATCATGTGCAGGATAACCTTCAGTGAGGTATACCCCTAGTCTATACATTGTATGTATAAAAGCACAGGGCTAAAAGAGGAAAATAAACGCTTCTTGAACTCTTAAAAAAAAAGTAACTTTGTGAAATGCCCGCCTTCAAATTACAACAGCAACATTTCATAGTCCGTAGAATGTCGATGCAGTCAAGAAGTCAAAGTATGCCAACCGGTGACTTTCAATAGTAATTCACAAACGGAAGATACCGCACACACACTTAGGAATCCAGGGGCTTATCAGGGCCAGGGTTGGTAAAACCCAGTTTAGCAGATAAACTAAATCTAAATTATTTTATCTATGAACGAGGTTACTTTCAGACATGATAAAACTGAAAATCATTGTAACTCAAGGCATTATGACTTGAGGGCTGTCTGTAAGTTTTATCTTATTAGAAATTTTGACAATACACATGGAAATTATTTAAAACAAAGGTTTTGGCTCCGATCCATGATTAATACATATCTTTTATGTATTGATTTTATATTTGTGACTTATTTGGTTCATGTCCATTTAAAATACTTTAATTCACTGCAAAAGTATATTGAACAGTTCTTTTCATATTAAGATATTAAGATAATTTTGTATTAAAACATTTCCCTTTATTGCAGGTGTCTTCACTTGACTTACCATGGAAAAGATCCTCTGCAGTCTTCTCGTGTTTGGAATGGCAGTAATGGTCAAATCATGTCCAAAGTATTGTGTCTGTCAAAACTTATCAGAATCCTTAGGGACATTGTGTCCCTCAAAGGGCCTCCTTTTTGTACCAATAGACATTGATCGAAGGACAGTTGAACTGCGACTTGGGGGGAATTTCATTATAAGCATCAGTCGACAGGACTTCGCTAACATGACTGGTCTTGTTGACCTTACCTTGTCTAGAAATACAATTAGTTATATCCAACCCTTTTCTTTTTTTGATCTAGAAAGCCTTAGATCATTGCATTTAGATAGTAATAGGTTAACTAACCTTGGAGATGATATATTTAGAGGTTTAATCAATCTTCAGCATTTGATAATGAATAATAATCAGCTTAACAGCATCTCAGATGATGCTTTCGAAGACATCCTACAAACTCTAGAAGACTTGGATCTTTCTTATAATAATCTTAAAAGCATTCCATGGGATGCTATTAGACGGATGATTAACCTGCATCAGCTAAGTTTGGACCACAATCTAATTTATTATATAACAGAAGGCACATTTCAGGATTTGCATAAATTAGCCAGATTAGATTTAACATCTAACAGACTACAAAAGCTACCTCCAGATCCAATATTTGCAAGGTCCCAAATATCAATGACATCTGCAACCCCTTTTTTGCCCCCATTGTCACTCATTTTTGGAGGAAACCCCCTACACTGTAATTGTGAGCTGCTCTGGCTAAGGAGACTTGAGCGAGAAGATGATATGGAAACATGTGCTTCACCCTCTCCTCTTAAAGGAAGATATTTTTGGTATGTACGAGAAGAGGAATTTATCTGTGAACCACCCTTGATTACTCAACACACCCAAAAGCTCTTGGTTCTGGAAGGACAAACTGCTTCACTAAAATGTAAGGCTGTTGGAGATCCTGCTCCAGTCATACACTGGGTTGCACCTGATGGACGCCTTATTGGGAATTCCTCTAGGACAGCTGTCTATGAGAATGGCACTTTAGATATCCTTATAACCACGTCTAAGGATTATGGAACTTTTACTTGCATTGCAGCAAACGCTGCAGGAGAATTAACAGCACCAGTTGAATTGTCAATCATTCAGTTACCGCATCTTAGCAATGGTACTGTTCGTGCACCTCCGCCAAAATCAGTGCTCTCTGAAATCACCAGCTCTAGCAAATCCAACCGAGGAGAAGCCAAGCCTCCACCAGAGAGGGCTGTTGTGGTTTCAGAGGTGACAGCTACCTCAGCTATGGTCAAATGGTCAGTGAGCAAAGCTGCTCCGAAGGTCAAAATGTACCAACTGCAATACAACTGCTCAGATGATGACGTTCTCATTTACAGGTAAAGTACCTTTTAACTTCTTATTAAGAATGGTCAATCAGGATGATTACAGCAGGAAAATCATTGTATAATGCCTTGCCTGTTACAATTATCTTATGGATAAAATCTTTCACACAAGATGTATGATATAGGATGGATACTAAACCGGTCAACATGTCCCAATGATTTTGTGAGAAGAAATAAAGGTAAGACCCTTTTCTTTACTGATACAAGCATTTGTAGCCCTGTTATTTTGTCCAACAATATAGTAAATGTTAGTACAAATATCACAAAATGTATATATTTTCTACATTATTGTTTATTTAAAGTAACAGTGTGTATGTAAAGAGTTATTGACGTTCAAATCAAATTAAACCTTATTTGAAAAGTAGCAAATTCATATAATGAAAATATATTCACTAATCAACAAATGGTGGCTTATTAACAGGCTTAGGAATTTTAACCTCAAATAGAAAAATAAAAAAAAAATCTATTGCTAAATTGAAGATTTTTCAGAAATCCATCTTTGTCAGCTATTCATGGACAAGCTATCACAGCTCAACTGTTAGTGAAAAGATTTCTGAAACGTAAAACAAATGATAATTTATCCTGTGCCTAATACATGAAACATCAATGTTTGCAGTTTCCAAGTCAGCATCCCTAAACCGGATTGAGAAGAAATATCAAGAAAAAAAAACTACGTTTGCTTCATATATTGCAGCTAAATGTATGATACTTTCCATTAGGCCAACTAAGGCATACACAATAGATTCTCCTTTTTTAACACATTCACTACCAAGTTCTGAAATAAATAGTGCACTATTTGAAACCTGGGATATATAGCGAACACAATAAAAACAAAACTACAATGTTGTGGATAGATTGTTGTCTAGGGATACCTAAAAAATGAATTTGTAGATTTGCACATTTCGTTTTTCTCTTATTTATTAGTCCTTCCTGTACAGAGTTTCCGGGGTAATATACAACTATTTAGATAATATATGGTCTCTAACTTATTTGCTATTTTAAAGAGGGAAACCTCAAAAAAAAAAAAAAGAAAAGCTTAAATGTTTGCACATACAGTAAGTGTAACAAAAAAGTAAATACAAAAATGTAAGGAGAACTACCAAAGGAACATCATAGAATTTTTTTGTAATGCAGGATTCTAAAGCACGAGGCTCTTATGTTAATAATTTCTGTATGCAAGTATATTACAGCTAAATGGCTAAAACCAGGTGTCTGTACAACACAGGACATTTCATCCTTGTGTTGCAGCTTACATATAATAGCCTTTCACTGTGTCGAGTCCGTATTCTTTACCTTCTCTAAGTGTAAAAATGTAGCCACTGTATCTTGGAACTTACATGTGACTGCCCAGCCACGAGGCGAAATATTTTTAATCTCTCTGCTTCAGACAGAGGATTTAGGCACATCAACAAGAGACAAATTAGTTTCTCTGCTGAATGAATAATGTAGGTAGGACATAGGGAAGACAAATTGTGTTTAATAATATATATATATATATTTTTTACAATGTTTGAATAAAATGGGGTTATCTAAGACAACTTTTTTTTTTTTTTTTTTAAATAGCCTGTGAGGTAATTATATCTCTTATTATATGTGTTACAAGACTGGTCTACCCTTTAATGCCATCTGTCATATATGAGACTTTATTGAGTTTTGTAAAGTTTATATTTGCATAATGCTGTCTTTTTTCCACAGGAAAAACAAAATTCACAAACTCATTTATTGATATTATAAAGATTTATTGTACTAGAATCACAGACGTATTTATATAAACAATAAGGATTTCCATATGTTTTTATCACAAGAAGCTATTTAAATAATTGAGCAGTTATGCATACTTCTTTCGAGAATATAAATGAAGTCTCAGCCCAAACAAAATCTGTGGTAGTGCTGTTAGAGCACATTATTATAAAAATGTTTTATAAACAGATTCGTAATGTTTCCAATGACATTTAAAAACTCAGATTGCCCCATAGTTAAACTATAATTTTGTCATTTATACACAATATCACCTTCCTTTTGGATCCAGTATTGTGTGAGGTTTACAGGAGGGAATTGTGCTGAATTGCTGTGAATTTCTCTCTTAATCATCTATATTGTTTATCAACTGACCTTCACAGAAAAATCCCTTTTATTTAATTTTGTCTGTTGCTGGTGTTTGCACTCATTTGGCTTCTGCTATCTAGTCTATGTACCACAATGTCGTAACGAGTTCAAAAATATTTACTACACAATAATTCTATTTTTCTAGTAAACATCCATATTCATAGGCGTGCGCAGCCTATTGCATTAGGATGTGCACCCTAAAGCACAAACACACGCCGCATGTATATATATATATATATATATATATATATATATATATACATATATACACACACATACATATACTGCTGTGTGTGTGTGTGCTGCTGGTGCGCTGTGTGTGTGTGTGTGAGGGTGCTGTTAGTGTGATGTGTGTGTCAGGGTGTTCGTAGTGTGCTATGTGGGTGAGGGTGCGGTTTGTGTGTGAAGGGTGCTGGTAGTGTGCTGTGAGTGAGGGTATTTGTGTATGTGTGTTAGGGTCCTGTTAGTGTGCTGTGTGTGTGAGGGTGCTGTTTGTGTGATATGTGTGTGTGAGGGTGCTGTTTGTGTGATATGTGTGTGTGAGGGTGCTGTTTGTGTTGTGTGTTTGTGAGGGTGCTGTTATTGTGCTGTGTGTGAGTGTGCTGTTTGTGTGAGGGTGCTGTGTGTGTTTGTGAGGGTGCTGTTTGTGTGCTGTGTGTGTGAGGGTGCCGTGTGTGCGGGCTGTTTGTGTTAGGGTGCTGTATGTGTGTAGGTACTGTGTGTGTGTGTGTGCTGTATGTTTGGAGAGATTGTGAAGGTAAGGGCAGATTAGTAAATAACCCCCTCCCTTCTTACCTTATGTAGGGAGGGGGATCCTTGCTGTTCAAGGGAGAGTGAACTCTGGCCTGCGGGGCTAGAGTTCACTCTCTCGATATCTGAGCATTGCCGTGGCAACGCTCAGATCTTGCGAGAGGAACCTGGCGGAGCTTCTGTCTAGAGCTCCCCGGGTCCTCTCCTGCCTCCCTCCATGCTGCTGTGGGCTGGTGAGGTAGATCTTTGATCTCCCCACCGGCCCATGGAGGCTAAGAGCAGAGCCGGCACTCAGATAGCGCCAACTCTGCATGAGCCGACAGGGGAGATCCGGAGATCTCTCCTGCCGGCAGGGGTCAAGTCCTGGGGACTAAAGTGTGGGATCTCTCCCAAGATTCCACCCCCCCCAAAAAAATATACACTCGTGTGTGTGTGTGTGTATATATATATATATATATATATATATATATATATATATACACGCGTACACACACATACACTCACACACACATACTCAGACACACACACACAGACATTCACAGGCACACACATACATTCACAGACACACATACACACACACCTACAGACACATAAACTCAGACACACACACATACATTCACAGACACACATACACACACACACATACATTCACAGACACACACACACTTACAGATGCACACATATACACACACTTACAGACACATACACATTCACAGACACACATACACACACACTTACAGACACATACACATTCACAGACACACATACACACACACTTACAGACACATAAACTCACACACACACACATACATTCACAGACACACATACACACACACACATACATTCACAGACACACACACACTTACAGATGCACACATATACACACACTTACAGACACATACACATTCACAGACACACATACACACACTTACAGGCACACAGGCACACAGACACACACACTTACAGACACACATACACTCACAGACACACATACACAAACACTCTTACAGACACTCACACATACATACATTCACAGACACTCACACACTGACAAATTATTTTTTTTTAATTAAAAATTGTCCACCCAGCCTCCCTACCTGGAGAGCTGGCATGGACTTGTCCCTGGGGTCCAGTGGGTCGGGCGGCTCTCTCCATACAACAAGCGGCGAGGGAGCTGTGTGTTCTCTGCTCCCTCTCGCCGCACGGGCTGTCTGCTGTAGCTGGGAGCCGGAATATGACGTCATATTCCGGCTCCCGTTATCAGCAAACGGCGCGCGGCGAGAGGGAGCAGAGAACACACAGCTCCCTCTCCGCTTGTTTTATGGAGAGAGCCGCCCGACGGGGGGAGGGGGGGGGTCCATCACCTCTTGCTCCCCCCCCCCATGACAGGGGGGACTCACAGGCGTGCCGCGGGGATTAGGGTGTGCCCAGGCACACCCGGCACACCCCGTGCGCACGCCTATGTCCATATTCAGTACTTTAACCCCTTAAGGACACATGACATGTGTGACATGTCATGATTCCCTTTTATTCCAGAAGTTTGGTCCTTAAGGGGTTAAAGGGACATGCATTACTTTGAGACAACTGTCTCATACAAAAGCCTTAGCTTTGTATGAGACAATTGACTCACTCTGTGAGTTTAAAAATATTTTTTTTTCCTATGTTTACCGGCTTTCAACTTTCTTATGCTTTCCACACCCACTCCAGGGGTGACACTGATCTAACCAATCAGTGTCCTATTCCTAGGAATGCTGGAAAAGTGCATTGGCATGCCTAGCATATTTATACATGTGCAAGTGGAAGATCTCTAAACCTTGCAAGATCATAACATGGGGAAAAGAGAGGGAGTCTGATCAGTGTGATCATGCAGAGCAGGCTTCAGCGTCGGGCTTCTCTCTCTCCTGCTGCTGCACAATGATGCCCAATGATGTGTCATTTGTGGACTGGTCTGAAAGTGAAGATGGGTGCATCAGAGGGAGCAGGTGGCAGGCTGAAAAAACTCCTCAGTTGAGAGGTGTGCTTAATAATGCAACCTGACCAAGTTTATGAACATTTATTACATACTTTAAAAAAAAATCTTGCTTTATTTTCTTTTGTTTATTTTTTTTTTTAAAGTGTTTACTTCTTGGTTCATAAAAATAATTGTCAAGTGATGCATGTCCCTTCAAATGTGTTTATACTGTATTTTGATTGTGATACAGATCTTAAATAGACCATATGAATTTTTAGATTTAGATTGCTAATCTGAATGGTAAATAAAATGTCTCTCCTGATTTAAAGGGAACTTTCATTTACCAGTATATTCATTTTATTAAAGGTACATTCTGCTCTGTCTAACCTGTTGAGTGTTGATGGATACCTACATTCTTTCACTCCCTCTTAGGTTTCTTATATAGTGAAAATGTTTTAATACCTGAATCGGTGATCCAGTTAAATCCAACTGGTATAAAATACATAAATATAATATACATAAATAGTAGTGATATTGCTTGTTTGAGATTGTTATTTTAATGCAACAATAAATATTTTTTTCTTACATACAAGAATTGTTTGGTGGGGTGTCAGGGATCTCTTTTTGTTCACTCAAAAAATTAAAATGAATTGATCTATATATTTATTTACTAATATTATTATGTAGCTATGGGATATATAGTAGATACAATACTATCTATATTTGCTGTTTTGTTGTTAAATTGAAATTCCTTTGTCACCATCCAATATGCCATACACATATTTGAGATGGAATGTTGACATTTGTTCTTTGTCTTAAGTTTTTTACGGGTTATTATATTACTACATTCACATACCTGAGCCCTATTTTAATATTGTCCTTTGTTTGTAACATGCTTGAGTAAACCCATGTCCAATCACTTTATTTAAGACATTAGATTAGATATTCTTATTTTAGCACTGATGTTTTTGATGTGATTAGTTTTTCTTTCATTTTGCAAACTTTGCTTACATGGGATTCTCCCATTAGGCTTAATCTTTTTTCTGTGAGATACTGGGACTACACTTTGCTTATATTTTTCTAAATTTCGAGATTACTGATGCAGATTTCTCAATTTGCCCCATGGAGAATAAACAGTCAAAAGAAAATGTAAAAATAACAAGCGCTTACTAATGCCAACTTTTTGTAGTCCTTTTCTACTGTGCTTTTTACTGTAAAAAAATAATATTCAACTGATATGAAAATGATATTACTGATATTGTAATTAACTAACAAAAGTGACTCCTGTAGACAAGCTTACATAGTGCAAGTGTTGTAACTGCTATCAGTGATTGCAAGAGAGATAGCGAACAGTGCCACCTATAGAAACATAGAAACATAGAAACATAGAATGTGACGGCAGATAAGAACCATTCGGCCCATCTAGTCTGCCCAGTTTTCTAAATACTTTCATTAGTCCCTGGCATTATCTTATAGTTAGGATAGCCTTATGCCTATCCCACGCATGCTTAAACTCCTTTACTGTGTTAACCTCTACCACTTCAGCTGGAAGGCTATTCCATGCATTCACGACCCTCTCGGTAAAGTAATACTTCCTGATATTATTTTTAAACCTTTGTCCCTCTAATTTAAGACTATGTCCTCTGGTTGTGGTAGTTTTTCTTCTTTTAAATATAGTCTCCTCCTTTACTGTGTTGATTCCCTTTATGTATTTAAATGTTTCTATCATATCCCCCCTGTCTCGTCTTTCCACCAAGCTATACATGTTAAGATCCTTTAACCTTTCCTGGTAAGTTTTATCCTGCAATCCATGAACCAGTTTAGTAGCCCTTCTTTGAACTCTCTCTAAGGTATCAATATCCTTCTGAAGATATGGTCTCCAGTACTGTGTACAGTACTCCAAGTGAGGTCTCACCAGTGTTCTGTACAATGGCATGAGCACTTCCCTCTTTCTACTGCTAATACCTCTCCCTATACAACCAAGCATTCTGCTAGCATTTCCTGCTGCTCTATTACATTGTCTGCCTACCTTTAAGTCCTCAGAAATAATCACCCCTAAATCCCTTTCCTCAGATGTTGAGGCTAGGACTCTATCAAATATCCTGTACTCTGCCCTTGGGTTTTTACGTCCAAGATGCATTATCTTGCACTTATCCACATTAAATGTCAGTTGCCACAACTCTGACCATTTTTCTAGTTTACCTAAATCATTTGCCATTTGGCTTATCCCTCCTGGAACATCAACCCTGTTACATATCTTAGTATCATCCGCAAAAAGACACACCTTACCATCAAGACCTTCTGCAATATCACTAATAAAAATATTAAAGAGAATGGGTCCAAGTACAGATCCCTGAGGTACCCCACTGGTGACAAGCCCAAGCTTCGAATATACTCCATTGACTACAACCCTCTGTTGCCTGTCACTCAGCCACTGCCTTACCCATTCAACAATATTAGAATCCAAACTCAAAGATTGCAGTTTATTGATAAGCCTTCTATGTGCAACAGTGTCAAAAGCCTTACTGAAATCTAGGTAAGCAATGTCTACTGCACCACCCTGATCTATAATTTTAGTTACCCAATCAAAAAAATCAATAAGATTAGTTTGGCATGATCTCCCTGAAGTAAACCCATGTTGTCTCTGATCTTGAAATCCATGTGTTTTTAGATGTTCAACAATCCTATCCTTTAACATGGTTTCCATCACTTTCCCCACTACTGAAGTAAGGCTTACTGGCCTATAGTTGCCCGACTCCTCCTTATTACCTTTCTTGTGAATGGGCACAACATTCGCTAACTTCCAATCTTCTGGGACTACTCCTGTTAACAATGATTGGTTAAATAAATCTGTTAAGGGTTTTGCTAGTACACCACTAAGCTCTTTGAATAGCTTTGGGTGTATTCCATCAGGTCCCATTGACTTATTTGTCTTTACTTTTGACAGTTGAAATAGAACCTCTTCCTCTGTAAACTCACATGTAATAAATGACTCATTTATCCTTTTTTTAACAGAGGTCCCTTTCCTTCATTTTCAGCTGTAAATACCGAACAAAAATATTCATTGAGGCAGTCAGCTAGACCTTTATCCTCATCTACATACCTTCCTTCTTTTGTTTTTAATCTAACTAATCCTTGTTTTACTTTTCTTTTCTCATTTATGTATCTAAAAAAAGTTTTGTCCCCCTTTTTTACTGACTGTGCTATTTTCTCTTCTGTGTGTGATTTGGAAGCTCTTATAACTTGCTTAGCCTCTTTCTGCCTAATCTTATAGGTCATTCTGTCTTCCTCACTCTGTTTTTTTTTATAATTACTAAATGCTAACTTTTTGTTTTTTACTATTTTGGCCACATCTGCGGAGTACCACAGTGGTTTCTTGAATTTTTTGCTTTTACTGACAAGCCTAATGCAATTTTCTGTTGCCTTCAGTAGTGCAGCTTTTAAATAATCCCATTTATTTTGGACTCCATTTAAGTTGCTCCAGTCTGATAATGACTCCTTTACACATATTCTAATTTTAGAAAAGTCTGTTTTTCTAAAGTCTAAAACTTTTGTTTTTGTGTGGTGTGACTCAGTCACTGTTCTTATATTAAACCACACTGACTGATGATCACTGGATCCTAAACTTTCACCTACAGTAATATCTGATACCAAATCTCCATTTGTTAACACTAAATCTAGTATGGCCTCTTTACGAGTTGGCTCCTCAATGACTTGTTTTAGAGACAATCCCAGTAGGGAGTTTAGAATATGTGTGCTTCTGGCACAAGTAGCTATTTTTGTTTTCCAATTCACATCAGGAAGATTAAAGTCACCCATGGTGATAACTCCCCCCTTCATTGTCATTTTAGCTATTTCTTCAACTAGTAGATTATCTAACTCTTCAATTTGTCCTGGGGGCCTATAAATCACACCTACACGAACTACTGTGTGATTACCAAATTCTAACGTAACCCAAATGGACTCTATGTTCGTCTCACTAACCTTTATTAGGCTAGATTTTATGCTATCCTTCACATACAGGGCCACCCCTCCCCCTTTCTTGCCTTCCCTGTCTTTTCTATATAAAGAGTACCCTGGTATTGCTATGTCCCAGTCATTTTTTTCATTATACCATGTCTCAGTAACAGCGACTAAATCTACACTATCAGTTGCCATTATTGCCACAAGTTCATGGATCTTATTCCCTAAACTGCGAGCATTTGTAGACATGACTCTAAGCTTATCATTTTTTAACACACTTGCTACAGGCACCTTCTGTCCTTGTTTTGGGGGACAATTGGATTGATGTTTTATCACCCTTTTGCCCCCCCACCTCCTAGTTTAAATACATCTTAGCAAAACCTCTGAACTGCTCACTGAGAACATTTGTTCCCTTTTGAGAAAGATGCAAACCATCTTTTTTGTACAGTTTATTTCCATTCCAAACAGAGCTACCATGAGCAATAAAGCCAAATCCTTGCTCCCGACACCATTCACCAAGCCACAAGTTAAAGTCCCTAATGCGCATCCGCCTGTCATTCTGAGTGTTATGCACAGGCAGAACTTCAGAGAATGACAGTGTGGAAGCAATCTGCCGTATATCATTGGCAAAAACACTAAAAACTTCCTTAACCTCTGAAACCTCATTGCAAGCCAAGTCATTTGTCCCTAAATGGACAAGTACATCCAATTCCCCTTCCTGCTTTGCTTGCTTAACAATATTACAGATACGTCTCCTGTCTCTGTGAGCAGTAGCTCCGGGAAGACACCTCACAAGACCACCATTGTCCATCTCCACACCTCTTATGATGGAATCCCCCAACAACAACTGCTTTCTATTAGGCCTCATCATAGTCTTCAAGCCTCTCTGCACAACACCACTGGCCTCAATGCCTCTCTCCACAACAGCACTAGCCTCAGTGCCTCTCTCCACAACACCTCTAGCCTCAGTGCCTCTCTCCACAACACCACTAGCCTCAGTGCCTCTCTGCACAACACCACTAGCCTCAGTGCCTCTCTGCACAACACCACTAGCCTCAGTGCCTCTCTGCACAACACCACTAGCCTCAGTGCCTCTCTGCACAACACCACTAGCCTCAGTGCCTCTCTGCACAACACCACTAGCCTCAGTGCCTCTCTGCACAACACCACTAGCCTCAGTGCCTCTCTGCACAACACCACTAGCCTCAGTGCCTCTCTGCACAACACCACTAGCCTCAGTGCCTCTCTGCACAACACCACTAGCCTCAGTGCCTCTCTGCACAACACCACTAGCCTCAGTGCCTCTCTGCACAACACCACTAGCCTCAGTGCCTCTCTGCACAACACCACTAGCATCAGTGCCTCTCTGCACAACACCACTAGCCTCAGTGCCTGTCTCCATGACACCATTACACTCTGAAAGTGCAGAAAATTAATTATGTAGAACAACAGACTGTGCAAAATGCCTTTTGTCCACAACTCTAAGTCTACCAGATCCTACAGTAATCCATCTGCCATTCCTAGTATGTCTCTGTGGCAGTGGCTTTGCAGCAGTTCCAGCCTGAGTTTGTTTACCAGATAATTTACAAATCTCAGACTTCAAAAATACAATCTCCTGCCGCAAGATAGAGAACTGTCTACAGATTAGACAACAACTAAACCTCCATAAAGTGGAACGCGAAACAAATGCATAGCAACTATTACACTGAACTAAGTTTGCCATTCCAATGAGATCAATTATTTTAATCAAATGAATCTTAACTTTTTATTTATCCTCCTGAATACCTCAGATTACCTCCAGTTTATCTCCAGAATATCTCTAACCACAGACACTTAGAAGCAACACTCTCCAGAATATCTCCAACCACAGACACTTAGAAGCAACACTCTCCAGAGTATCTCCAACCACAGACACTTAGAAGCAACACTCTCCAGAATATCTCCAACCACAGACACTTAGAAGCAACACTTAGAAGAAGCAACCAAGCTCTATTAGCCAAGCTAATGACAACAGCCCTTATATACTCCTAAAATCACCTCCCACTAGGAATGTTTAACACCTGGGTAGGCCTCTGCTTATTAGCAAACAATAGCTAATTTACACAGCAATCAATAGCAAGCAGCTACCTAATCCAATCAAATGCCTTATAATTACCAACAGGAAATCAAACCTTGTGCAATCAGTAACCTTTTCCTACAGATGAATCTTACCTGTAACAGTAAAAAAGAAAACTCTTAGCGAAACTCTTAGACAGTTGAAGCTTCTGTAAAACTCTCCAGAATATCTCCAACCACAGACACTTAGAAGCAACACTTAGAAGAAGCAACCAAGCTCTATTAGCCAAGCTACTATATTACATGATACTATAGGTCAAGTAAGATGCATACCGGTGCGCAGGACAAACTCGATAATCGATAATCTGAATTATCTGTCTCAATACGATTTGGACTCTGCACAAACTGTATTAACATAATTCATTGTTTGAGAATTAAACTAAGGAGCAGAGAATATGACACCCTCAATTATGGTGGGTCTAACAAAATGATACAATGTCTCTAACGGATCCTAAACTCAGTTAAACTCACTCTGTGATATCCTGACATCTAGAATATTCTTCTTATTGCCATTACACCTTCTAAATTATGCTAGTTTCACCTTTTAAAAGATTAAATGTAAATTGTTTTCCAGATATTCTGTATTTAGATGCTTTATCTTAAACTTCAATTTAAAAAAAATATACACAATTCAAGGAGATTACATTCAATGGAGAATTAAGCATGTTGAACAAAACACGACCAAAGACAAAGTATGGATAGAGCTTAAACCCTACATTGTGCCATCAATTGGTCAGGCATACTATGTATCTCATGTAATATTTCACAAAAGTAAAAAAAAAAGGGACAGTAGGATAGAAAAGGGGGGGGGGGGGAGGGGCAGAGGGATTTGGACCCAAAGTAGGGATTGTCCCTCCTAAATAGGGACTCTTCGGGTATGCTACCATCTCAATAACAAACCCACACAGCCCTGGCCTATCAACGACCCAGCACAATTCCTACATCCTGCCTAACTCATGCAGCAATGTGGCAACAGATAATCCAAAGCATCTTCACTATTTTAACCTTCAGACGAATGGTCTACAGCTCAAATCCACCTGGCAGCTTCCCTGTGCTTAAAACATATAAACCAAAACGATATATTTTTAGTTCTGATATTCTAAATAATGTAATTCGATTTTCGACTTAGCGAGAACTTATAGTTCCATGAATAAATCCCAAAGAGTCATGTTCATTAAAATGTCATTATAATTACCCATACTATCCAGTGTCTATATAGCTGATCTGCTAATTAAATATATAAACTCTGGAGCTGGCGAGTGGCTTATTTCAGAAAGTCGGCACTTTTTTTAAAATCAAGAGACATAACCTCTCTCTGTTAAACTAATTAATGCGATCGTATTCATAAAGGATGTCTCGAGTCTTTTCAAGGATATATCATATTACTCACATGCTTGTTGTACTAATAATTCTTCCCGGCACTATCAAGCCTTTCGAGTCTTATTTGTTATCTGAAAGAGGGCACTCCAAGCAGGAGGTGGTTGCCATTTTTAAATATATTATAGAAATAATGCATTGAATTGACATAATACCAGCAATAAGAATACTAATAGGAAGAATAATATAACATCCTTTAAACCTAGGATCAGGAAGTGACTGGTCCCAGCTTTCAAGGTTTTTAATGAAAAAAAATGAAATCTACTTGACAAAACAATAAAAAGGCAGCTTCAGATTTACTCTAAGAGACTCGAAGCACTATAACAACAATAGCGTATGGAGATGGCTATGTTGATGGGAAGCTGATCCTACAAATTTACCTTTTTTTAAAATCAAGAGACATAACAGTCCTTCAGACAGCAACTCAATGAATACTTCTAGAGTGTTAGGGGTAATGCCAGAGCAGATACAGAAAATGGATATGGACAGTGGTATTGAGCAGTGCAAACGTTTGTATTTCTTTCCAGAATTTGCTTATCGTATTACCCTTGTTTCCAAACATTAAGCATTTTTGTGTGATACACTCATACACAACATTTAACGCATGCAAACTTATAGAAACAGAATTAAAGCAAGAGAGGGGAAAGAGACCAGAGAAATAGCAAGAAAGTTCTAGGAGAGAGAGGAAAGCTTTCATCTGGCCCATTCAATGGGCTGTGCTTTGACTCTTGCATTGGGCCTTGTGGATTCTAGTTACCCTCCTTATGACTGTAGTATGTGTAATGTTACCTATACAATCTGTTAATGATGCAGTTTTCATTTGAATTGTTCTAACCTGAGTAATTCTAAGTTCCAGACTGATAAACATGTTTTCTCCAAGCTAGTGGCAGAGAAATCAGGAAACATGAACAGGCTCATCTAAACTTTCACAGGAATGTGACTTCGATTTTCTCACTTCTTGTTTTTTTCAAATCACATATTTTTTCGTTAAACTACAGCGCAATGTACAGGTATATTGAAATATAGTATATATATTGTTTAGTATTATACATATGTACGTGTGATGTTTTTCTCTATGTTGATGAGTTTAGAATATTCCTATTAACATATTTCTTGTCACTAGCATCTCTATCAAGCCTTTTTCCAAACTACAGTCTGGCATAGCTTGCAGAACAGATAATTGGTTTGGCAGTATGTCAGGAATCATTTCAAGCTTAATTGCAATTATATTTTTGATGTTGTATGATATCCAGATGAAGTGCTTGAAAATTATTCCGTGAATATTGACTAAAAATCTTCAGCCTCTTTGTGTTTCCATTCAGGGATTGTGACTTGTATCTATACATATGCCATTGTCATTTTTAGCATTCATTTTAGATATTTGTTTCAAGGCTTCACTGACATCTGATATTCTTTCTGCTAGTTTTCTAATAATTAAAGTGAGACTCTCGTATACGCACACCTTCTGTTGAAGTCCTAGCAAGGAAACATAGGATTGTATGCTGTTGACGTTGCATATACTTGTTCCTGTATGTTTGGCACTATTCTTGTTAAAAGTTATGTTATTAAAACTTTAATTGTACCTAAAATAGTAACACAAGCAACCAAGACGATTTAGTGGGAAAAGCAGAACACATGTCAACATGCATATTCAATTAACAAAGCAGGAAAGTGGAACTTCTAGAGTAAACATATTGTGCTGTTGGACCTTTTTTTCCATGTTGACTGTGTGAGTCACAGCCAGGGAATGTGTGACTAGGGCTGCATATATGGCAGATAATTAATCATTGAGACTACAGAGGCATCATCTATACACTAACACTACTTCATTAAGTTGTTTTGGTGCTTACAGTATCCCTTTATTCTAAATGAAAAGTTATCTGCAATGACTGTTTAATAAAAGCATGTGCATGAGGGAGAAACTGATTTATTTTTATGTAAATTTGGTTCTGAAATTCAAAATTCAGATTCGGACAAAATTCTGAAATGATCAATTCAGAATGAAACAAAATTCAGCTGTAAATTTTGGAAACATCTGACATTTGGATGTCTGTTATTCCCTATAGCATGCTGTTTTGATACCTTTATGTGGAATTGTCATTTAAGGAATGCAAATTATGGAGTTTTACACTGTTTTGTACAGCTTTCCTTAATTTGTATAAATTGGTATACATTTCCTTAATTTGGTACCTTTATGTGAGATTGCGTACTAAGGATATCAAATGAAGACACTGTTTAGCAAGTATCTCCTTAACCTTGTACCCTTATGTGGGATGGCCCCTTTTAAGGATACCAAATCTGGCCGCAGCTTAGCACATAGCTTCCTAATTTGGTTCCCATACGTGGGATTGTTTATTTAAGGGTACAAAATTAGGTACTTTTTAATAGATAGCTCCCTAACTTGGTACTAATATCTAGAATTGCCTATTTATGGATAACAAATGAGAATGCTGCATAGCAGTCAGCTCCCTGGTTTGGTGTCTTTAAATATTGCAAAAGCCCTTTTCTTGATTTTTCTGTTTAAGTTACTTAATAGTTTAGTCCATAATTTACTATTCTTTGGAAAATAATAGATCTGAATTTTTGTTTTGTTTTATTTTAAATGCATTCATTTAATTTTGTTTCAGAAGCTTCCAAATTCCTGAAATATCTGCAAAATCCTAATGAAATGTTATTCAGAATGAAACAAACGCACATATCCAGATATTTCTGGTCCAGTGTAACCATTTGATGACATGAGACTTACCTTTCTGCATCCTTATCATGAATATATGTTCTGTAAATGTGAATATTCAAAGAGCCTTCAAACACAATAACCAAGGCATCTCTTTGTAGTATATTTTAAATCCCGACTTTTCTTTATTTCTACTCTAATATGCTGCTCACAGACGCCTTTACCATTGAAATCACACGTATCAGTAGCACTTCACCATATGATCATCCAAGCACTTGGACAGCCTGGCCATGCATAGACCTCTCGTGTTACAATGGTCCACCTGCTGCAAGTCCAGGATTTGTTCTATGAGTCGTATTTTCCTTTATGAATGGGTAGATGGTGGAGTCTAGACACAACTTATTAAGGTGAAAATAAATTAATTGGTGAGAACTGAAAAGGTAAATTTGCAGGATCAGCTTCCCATCAACATAGCCATCTCCATACGCTATTGTTGTTATAGTGCTTCGAGTCTCTTAGAGTAAATCTGAAGCTGCCTTTTATTGTTTTGTCAAGTAGATTTCATTTGTTTTCATTAAAAACATTGAAAGCTGGGACCAGTCACTTCCTGATCCTAGGTTTAAAGGATGTTATATTATTCTTCCTATTAGTATTCTTATCGTTGGTATTATGTCAATTCAATGCATTATTTCTATAATATATTTAAAAATGGCAACCACCTCCTGCTTGGAGTGCCCTCTTTCAGATAACAAATAAGACTCGAAAGGCTTGATAGTGCCGGGAAGAATTATTAGTACAACAAGCATGTGAGTAATATGATATATCCTTGAAAAGACTCGAGAAATCCTTTATGAATACGATCGCATTAATTAGTTTAACA
Organism: Pelobates fuscus; assembly: GCF_036172605.1. Lineage (NCBI taxonomy): Eukaryota > Metazoa > Chordata > Amphibia > Anura > Pelobatidae > Pelobates > Pelobates fuscus. The sequence goes on from NC_086318.1 coordinate 437,410,712, forward strand.
GAGAGAAGTTATGTCTCTTGATTTTTAAAAAAGTGCCATCTTTCTGAAATAAGCCACTCGCCAGCTCCAGAGTTTATATATTTAATTAGCAGATCAGATATATAGACACTGGATAGTATGGGTAATTCTAATGACATTTTAATGAAAATTGGAAACAGGATCCATAACTCGTTGGCACGGACAGATCTCTGTGAATGTTCCGTCATTCTGTGCAGATCATACTGGTGGAGGTTGCAGAGATATGTGTTACACTTCGCAACTCCAGCAGTCAAACCCATAAGAAACATGCTCCTCGTGGGTCAGACCAGCAATGCTGAGATCTGTGAGAAAAAAGGGTAATTTATTTGTTTTTGCCTTCAAGGCTAAATATTGGCAGCCCTCCCCTGTTAGAGTACTTGACTCTACAGAATCACATGAATAAAAGGGCAGACTGAGTAGGGACACTGTCTTTCTTAGCTTATCACGGAATTGTAATGACATAAACACCAGATTTAAACATGCATTAGATAGCTTTTCTGTAACTATAGATGAGTTAGCATCTGCAGTATTATAATAATGTTCCCCATCAGAAGGGGGAGGACCTCTCATACTGCAATGGCAGTATAAAGTTACAAAGTCATGTTGGGTGTGCTTTTCCTATCAGCATTCCCATGATCAGACACTGTGATGGTCCCTACCCCTCCTACCAGAGAAGCGGATTGGGAGCATACTCCTGTTTAAACCTAACCCAGGATAAACATGGCTTAATTAGCATTGCTGGTCAATCATTTTATAATTTCGATTTGATGTTCATTTGAAAATGTTGAAAAAAAAATAGCATTTGTTTAAAACATGGGACAAGGATGCAACATAATGTACCGGCTGTTGTTGAGAGAACATTAAAGATACACAACAGAATTATAATTAAATATATTTATAATTCTGGAGGATTTAAAATAGTTTTTACATTTAGGGCTCCCCCCTGCTGCCCTAAAACTGATGTTACTGATTCAGGAGCGAGATGGTTCCCAACTGCAGTTCTGCTTCAAACTTATTGATGAACCCTGGGCCAGTCCAATGCTTCTCATTCACATTCACATTTGCAGCTCCCCCTGCACCAATACGAGAAGCCTCATGAGAAAGTGGGGACACTATTAAAGCACTTTAGCAAGTTGAACTACTTTAAGGATTTAGAGTGTTCCTTTAAACTTAACCCCTTAAGGACACAACTTCTGGAATAAGAGGGAATCATGACGGAATATTTCTGTCATGTGTCATTAAGGGGTTAATTTAATACACAAAGCTGTGCACGTTTTCTTTTCATGTAATCATTCATTAATTAGATAAATATGGGACAAAAAGATGAAAAATAGTACAATACTCTGCTTGTTGGTATTTTTAAAGAATAAAGATCTGCAAAATACCATAAGAATGGAAAAAAATGGACTTTGACTATATATGAGCAGAAAGTTCACTTACAGGGGGAACAAAAGTTGCAATATATTTGCAATGACTTTTATTTTAGTGTTTGAACCAAGCTAACAGTCCTGTTTGTTTAAATAATACAGGGGACTTGTATCTGGGTCCTTGGCATGACAAAGTGCTACCATCAGACATTCACTCCTGTGAAAACAGTCGTTGTCATCTTGCTCCTTGACAGAACACGGCAAATCGTACTTGACAAGGACATCCAGCACTGGAAGGCGTTTACACCCAAGACAAAAGAAAAAAAGATTTTCTATAAAACCTTTATGTGCTTATGTAATTAACGGAGATGTCATAACCTAGATATGTTCTATCCAAAGTAAAAACATGGTGAAAATAATAATTGTTAAAAAAATAACTGATTGGAAAAACGAGGATTGCCGGCTACGTGACAGCCATTAAGCATTGATTGTATTCACAGATCAAGTGAAACGTAACCAACAGAGGGAAAAGGAAAAGCAGGAAATATTTACATGTATATGTTAATATATTTTATATTTAATAAACATATATAAATATAGATTTATTTTACTGCTTTTCCTGTTTTCCCTCTACTGGTTACTTTTTCGAACTTGATCTGCGAATTAAAATGCACGAAAACAGGCCAGTCAGTGTACTGAAAAATAATATACACGTTATTTATAGTATGCATATATTTAGCAGTACACTGATTGGCCCATTTTGGTGTCTTTTTTTGGTTCATCCAAATAATTTTCCCAGATACTTTCCGTGGATAACATTTGGATGAGGCAAACCTTCAAATGATGAACAAAATATAAAGATAGAAATTCCACTGAAATTACAACCTAGTCCAACCTAGTCAAGACAAATACTGAGACAAAGTAAAGACTACTTTGTCTCTGTATATTTTTTCCTCCTGACACTTCTAGACACTAGGCAGGCCTACTGTCTTGAAGTGTCAATCCCCCAGCCATAACCAGTGGTGGCTGCAGGGAATTGGATTTATCTGTGGAGATCCCACTGTCTATGGAGAATTCATGCGGGAGTTCCAGCAGTGATGTTGGCTCCTCTGCACCAGATGCTGAAAAGAACCCACCAGGAGAAGATGGTTCAGGTAAGTAGAACTCACCATTGCCTGCCCTCCAGGACGCTGGACCCCCATTGGCGATGTCAAATTCAGAAAAATCCCTAGAAACTGCCGCTTTAATGATTTTGACATAACAAAGCTGTTAAAGAGTGTATCTCAAACTAAGATATTTATTTAATTTAAAAATAGGAACATTCCACATTAGCACAGGGTTTCTTATTCACTTGACTATGATATCTAAGGGGTTAAGAATGGGGTCATTAAAATACTAAATTAATCTAGCCTGTGTGTGTGTATATATACACAGATTACAATGCACATTGCACATGGCTTCTACCAATTTCCTAAAATTATTATACAATCCCCATTGTTAAATTACAGAACAAGGAAATAACATTCCAAGGACATGTCTGTCTGAAATGCTTACTAAGAATAATTCTGTATCGGTTGATTGACTTTATAAATGTGTCCGTCATGTACCGTCATGCAAACATGAATGTTTTCAAAGTTTAAATTGTTAAATACTGAAAGATAACAATCTACTAAATAGTACAAAGAGAAAAGTTCAAAAGTGTAGAATTCACCAGCTTGTTAAAATGTATCAACATGATAAATCAATTGGGGCTAACGTTCTCCGTATAATCAGTTTCAAGGATATCGAGAAGAGCAGTTCCTTAGGTGTCTAAAATTATGTAGTATCAGCACAGGGCTTAGTTTGAAGCTTTATAAGCTAAACACAGGTTATATCAGGCAGATTCATCAATCAACAGAGAGGGAGAGTAATAAGTTAAGAGGGGCGTCATTTATATCAGAACACAGCGGAGTTGTATAGTAGCATCTGTTTAATAGAAGAGTGAATACTGACCCTTCATCACTTAGTATGAAAGTGCCCTTGTGGTTCTAGAGCCAGAAAGTAGCCATCGTAGTAACGTATTGACCATATTATCGTATTTCCCTACTCAAACAGAAGTTTGAATAATGGATTGGATTTTTTTTTTTACCCCCAGATAAATATGACTTCATATGTTTCTAAGAGAAAAATGTCCACTTGAAAATATACATTTTTGCTTCAATTTTTTTTCTCTGGCCCATAGAATAAATTGCATTTTTGCTACCGCTGTGATTTCTTTTTGCGTTGTATTGATCATTTATTCCAGAATATTGTTTTGGCATGCCTTGCATTGGGATGTTTTCCAGATTCTCATGGATTTTACATAGTGCTAGGAACTATGGAGGGTTTGTGACTCAGATACGAAAACAAACTATAGTGGACATAAAGTATGCAACACTCCATTACATTCTTTACATCGGTGTTTAATTGGCTCCATCCCTTGAGTAAATGCTTTCGTTCAAATAAAAATATATTAATCCTAAGTACTTTGATCAAAATATTTCTTGAGAATTTGTGCCAGACAAACAGCTGTGTGAAGAGCCGAGTCTCTGTAGTGTGTGTTGGTGTTTAGCCAATGAAAGAATTCACAGGTTTAGGAAGTCTGCTCTAATATCTCACAGGTTTGATACTTAGCAAGTTCATCCTTCTAAGATCAATAAAATGAGTGTCGTTAAAGGGCCCCCCTCAAACTTAATGAAATAACAAAAGTAAAGCTAAAACGTACTTCCAGTTGGATGCCAAATCCAGGTTCTCCTAGTACCCCGATCGGTAACATAATTACCCTATAAGCCGGAGGGGTATTCACAGCATAATATATGTTCTGACCACTCACAGCCAATATTGGCAGAGCTGACTCTTGTTCCATGCTGGCTTATGACACCTTAAGTTACACCACTGGCAGCAAAGCGTCAGATGTTATCTACAAATTAAGTAGTGCTGTAGACATCTGGATTCAAGTAAATTGCATAATCCAATGTCCAGATTATAATACTTTTTATTTAATCCAATGTAATGTTTATTTAAACAGAAAATGGACCCAAAAAAATTTAAAACACACTTTTTATTTCACAAAATATGCGCCAGGAAATGAAAGCATAATAATTATATCACTTTTAAATTTAAACAAATTGCTAAATTTCAATATGTATTTCCTTTCATACAAGAGTCAGATCATGTCAATAAACGTATTAATCTCTGAAAGTTTCTCATAGTAAAACATCTAAGTAAGTGATGAAGAGACCACAAGCAATAAAACTCTCACTGGTGTATGAAATCTCAAAATCTACTGTGCATCTTCTACATATCTCACATAGGACCTCTAAATGATCACAAACGTACCTACCAAGTGTTCCTATTTAGGAGGGACAGTCCCTATTTTGGGGCCAAATCTCTCTGTCCCTCTTTTCTATCCTAATGCCCCTCTTTTCTAGGAGCTCCATAGCGTTGGTGTGTCTGAGTGTATAACAGAGCTCCACAGCAATAATACTCCCAGTAATGTATCTGAGTGTATAACAGAACTCCACAGCAATAATACTCCCAGTAATGTGTCTGAGTGTATAACAGAGCTCCACAGCAATAATACTCACAGTAATGTGTCTGAGTGTATAACAGAGCTCCACAGCAATAATACTCCCAGTAATGTGTCTGAGTGTATAACAGAACTCCACAGCAATAATACTCCCAGTAATGTGTCTGAGTGTATAACAGAGCTCCATGGTAATACTACTCCCAGTAATGTGTCTGAGTGTATAACAGAGCTCCACAGCAATAATACTCCCAGTAATGTGTCTGAGTGTATAACAGAGCTCCACAGCAATAATACTCCCAGTAATGTATCTGAGTGTATAACAGAGCTCCACAGCAATAATACTCCCAGTAATGTAGTAAAGTAAATGTGTATAATAGAGCTCCACGGCAATACTACTCCCAGTAATGTGTCTGAGTGTATAACAGAGCTCCACAGCAATAATACTCCCAGTAATGTGTCTGAGTGTATAACAGAGCTCCACAGCAATAATACTCCCAGTAATGTGTCTGAGTGTATAACAGAGCTCCACAGCAATACTACTCCCAGTAATGTGTCTGAGTGTATCGCAGAGCTTCACAGTAATAATACTCCCAGTAATGTGTCTGAGAGTATAACAGAGCTCCACAACAATAATACTCCCAGTAATGTGTCTGAGTGTATAACAGAGCCCCACAGTAATAATACTCCCAGTCATGTGTCTGAGTGTATAACAGAGCTCCACAGCAATGATACTCCCGGTAATGTGTCTGTGTGTATAACAGAGTTCCACAGCGATAATACTCCCAGTAATGTGTCTGAGTGTATAACAGAGCTCTACAGTAATAATACTCCCAGTAATGTGTCTGAGTGTATAACAGAGCTCCACTGCAATAATACTCCCAGTAATGTGTGAGTGTATAACAGAGCTCCACAGCAATAATACTCCCAGTAATGTGTCTGAGTGTATAACAGAGCTCCACAGCAATAATACTCCCAGTAATGTTTATCAGTGTATAACAGAGACCCACAACAATAATACTGGCAGTAATGTGTCTGAGTGTATAACAGAGCCCCACATCAATAATACTCCCAGTAATGTGTCTGAGTGTATAACAGAGCTCCACAGCAATAATACTCCCAGTAATGTGTCTGAGTGTATAACAGAGCTCCACAGCAAAAAGCCTCCCAGTAATGTGCCTGAGTGTATTACAGAGCTCCACAGCAATAACACTCCCAGTAATGTGTCT